>NC_053430.1:81183709-81280103 GCF_007990345.1 Gossypium hirsutum | reverse complement strand
AAGAGATAAAGATCAAAAGGAGACTATGGGGAGCTAGAATATGAAGTTAGATTCAAGAAATAGAAGCTGGAGGAGAGAGAAAATCAAGTGAAAGATTGAAATCAATGGAACAAGGTAAGAACATCAAGATTTCAATATATTTTTAAGATTAATATTATTAAAAAAGCATGGAATTTATGTTAATGTAGAGTTTTATTATATATGGTCTTATGTTCTTGATATGTTAGTGAAGAGAAAATAAGAGAAAGTAATGAGAAATTGTGACAACCCAAAATTGACCCTAGTCAGGAAGTGGTTTCGGGACTGCTAAACCGAGTCACCGAAATGTTTGAATGTGATATTTATTGTCTAGAATATGTAATTATGAATATGTGAAAATTTCAAGCTTCGATTTAGTCGATTGCATGTGAATTTAGTCAATAGGACTTATGTGCGACATTTTTGAAATGTGATAGGTCGAAGCATAAGGACCTATTAGTGCATGAAATAAAAAGGGGGGACTTGCATGTCAAATTCCCCCCCTAATTAGTAGTGGCCGGCCATGACAAGCATGGTAGACCAAGTGTGATGGGCAAGACATGTCATAGACATGTTGTGTTGGTGCATCATGGGTGGAAAAAAATAAAATAAGGAGCATGGGCATAAAATAATGAAAGGGAATATGATGAAAACAAACAAAAAAAAGTGTGTGGTTGTTTTCCCCCCCCATTGCCGTGAGTTAAAGAAAAGAAAAGAGAAAATTTTGTTCATCCTTTTTCATCTTCATTTGGCCGAAAATTCTAAGGAAGGAGGAAGGAGTTCTTGCTTCATGTTTGGTTTGGAAGAGGATTAGGAGGAGGTTTGGCCATACTTGTATCTAGATCAAGGTATGTTTGAGGTTGTGCCATGAGATTCATGCATGTTTTTAGTTGCTAGCTTGAGTTCTAATTATCCCATGGTTCAAATCTTTGCTATGTCATGGGGATGATATTCGGCCTAGGTAGATTTTGTGTTAATGCCATTGCATGCTAAATATGAAGCTTGTTAATGATGCATGTGATGGTGGATTGATGATTCTTGAATCTTCTTTTTAGCATTTTTGAGTGAGCACATATGTGCATTGGTTGCTAGATGGAGAAGAATCGGCTAGCAAGTTGTGTGCTAAGGCCGAATATAATTTTTGTATATTAATGAGTAATGCATGTGTTAAATTGATGGAAAGGGAGAGGATGCTTTACTAGTGTATATATGTGTGTATTAGCCAAGTTTTGAACTTGAAACAAAAGGGTGTTTAGTCAATACAAGTGACCATACTTGTAGAATGTATAAATATGGGCTAAGTGCCTTGTGTTCCTCTTTTCGATGCTCAAATGATTAAATCAATTTATTTGTTTAATTAAGCTCAAGAGCAAAGGGGAACTAAATCCGATAAAGGGAAGGAAAAAGTGGTCGAATAGCTATCGGAATCATTCGACAACACCCGAGGTAAGTTCTTGAGTAAAAGAGCTTAAATTATGATTTGATTAGATCATGTTTTAAGCAAATCAAAATCATGCTCTTTGTGTGTGGCTATTGAGCCGAAATTGCAAGAATGATAAGTGTCTTGTGTTCGAGTTTTGCTAACGAAAATGAAATACGAATGTGCCATGATTTATTGTTAAATGTGCATGGTTATTTGAATGATGTCCGGGCTAAGTCCCGAAGGCTTTGTGCTAAGTGACCATATCCGGACTAAGATCCGAAGGCATTTGTGCGAGTTACTAAATCCGGGTTAAGTCCCGAAGGCAATTGTGCGAGTTACTATAACCGGGCTATGTCCCGAAGGCATTTGAACGAGTAGCTATATCCGGTTAAATTCTGAAGGTACGTGATTTGGGAATGAATGATCTTGCTGTAAAAATTTCAGTAAATACTCTAGAAACATCCCAACATTGAGGTATGTTTCGTATGTGCTTGAATTTAGTTGAGCCCTTACAAATAAGTATTCGCTCAGTTGATAAACGAGCTACCGGCCTTTGGCTAAGTTGATCTTTTGTGTATGTACATAAGGGTTGGTAATGTGAAGCAAGTATGATATTGAAAATTTGTGCATATGAAATTATCCGTTTAGCTATATGAATGCTATACTTTTGCTGTGCTGGAATTCCTTGCTCAAAACTTACTAAGCATAAATTGCTTACTCCGTTTCTTTGATCCTCTATTTTATAGATTTTGGTTCTCCAGCTATCAGACTCGGGATTTTGAAGTCGAAGTCGCCACGCTATCAAAGCCCCCCCCTTTTGGTACAATTTTGGTTGAATTTCGAAATGGCATGTATAGGACTACCCGTTTGTTGTGGGTCATGGACCCTTTGGACTTGTATAATTTTGGATAGCCATGCGAAAATGGCTTATATATGTTTGAGTATAATGTTATAATCATTTGGTATGGATATGGTTATTGAGAGGTGTGGATATGCTTGACAAGGATTGGCCATGGGAATGGTTAATCACTATCATAAATTGTGCTATTTATGCAAAAAGGGCTAGTTGAATCATGGAAACTATGAAATAGGTAAAGTCTACCTTAAAGGCAGATGCTGACAGCAGCAGTGATGTAGATTTGGAAAATCACTAAAAATAGTAGGGATGGAATTAAATAGTGAATAAATTATGTAAACGAACCTTGATGAATCTATTTTCATAGGAAAGTAACGAAACAATCATGCGGACAGTATGTTAAGAGATATTCAGGTTCTTGTGAGACAGGGCCAGAACGGTTTCTGGATTTCCTGTTCCAACTTTGGAAATTCATTACAAATTAACCAGAGACAATTAGGAGTCAAGCCATATATTTATAGATTCCTCTCTGAGTCTAGTTTCTATAGAAATAAATTGCATCAGTATTGAAGCCCTGTACAGGGAGATATCCAAGTCGTAATGCGCAAAGGTCAGTGTAGTCGATCCCTATAACATGGGAGACTTTGACTAATAAACTTTACTAATTGGCCCAACCAAAAATTCTAAAAAAAAATATGTAGATGGGTATATGAGTCTAGTTTCAGGGAAAATTTACGGAACTGGATTCCGAGTTTCTGAACTCAAGATATGATTTTTAAAGTGACTAGTACGCAGATTGGCAGTGTCTGGGAAATTTTTTTTTAAGTCTGTTAACACCTCGTGTTCGACTCCGGTGACGGTCTCGGGTTCGGGGTGTTACATTTGATTGGTATCAGAGCTACGGTTTAGTCGATTCTAAGACTACCGTAATACGTTGGGTCTAGCTATACATGCCATTTCATGTGATTATTTGAGAGTGTGGTGATTTCTGACATTTGCAAATGTGTCTATTTATAGTAATGGATCCCGATCCCGACCGAGCGGTAACTGATGATCTTGAGAGTGTAGCGCCTGCTCCCGTACAAGGGACAACGCTGGCGGACTCTCAACCTAATGTTAGTAACTCGAATGATGAAGCTAGACAAGCTTTCTATAGCGTGATGAATGATTGGTTCAACCAATACATTCGAACTAATACGGCTATTCCACAACCTCCATTCCCGTCAAATACCACCCCCGCACCTACAATACCTCCGGAAACTGACCAAATAAGGTCAAATAAGCCCCTAGTTGACAGAATCCGAAAACATGGGGCTACTGAATTTAAAGCTACGGACAGCGATGATGCCGAGCAAGCTGAATTTTGGTTGGACAACACTATCCGGGTACTCGATGAGCTATCTTGTACACCCGATGAATGCCTAAAGTGTACTATCTCCTTGCTACGCGATTCTGCCTACTATTGGTGGAGTACTCTGACTTCTGTTGTGCCCCGAGAGCAAGTAACTTGGGAGTTTTTCCAAACTGAGTTTCGGAAAAAGTATATCAGTCAGAGATTTGTTGATCAAAAACGGAAGGAATTTCTTGAGCTTAAGCAAGGTTCTATGTCAGTTGCTGATTACGAGCGAAAATTTGTTAGACTTAGTAGATACGCTCGGGAATGTGTTTCGTCCGAGGCTATCATGTGTAGACGCTTCGAGGATGGGCTGAATGAAGATATAAAAATGTTCGTTGGCATTCTTGAAATACGAGAGTTCGTAGTACTTGTCGAGCGAGCTTGTAAAGCCGAAGAGCTTAGAAAAGAAAAACAAAAAGTTGATGTGGGAACTGGAGATGCTGTGGGCTGGTCGAGAGGCACTTCGGGCCTTTTTAGACGAGATCGTGATCGACCCCCTGTGGGTACACGAGGCACTTCGGTTGCCAGTGTTGGGAATGAACGTCGAGACAGAACGAAATGTCGATATTGCGGTAAATGGCATTCGGGGAGTTGTAGATTCCCTGACCGCTCCTGTTACAAGTGCGGATCAGTTGACCACTTCATTAAAGATTGCCCGAGGTTGTCTGAACAGAATGTAAATCAGAGTGGGAAACCGGGTGCTACCACTGCTCGAGGTAGACCATCTGGAAATACGGGCAATGCTGGTGGTGGTCAGAGAGGATCTAGAGATGCTACGACCAGATCCGAGGCTCGTGCGCCTGCTAGAGCTTATGCTATACGTGCCCGCGAGGATGTTTCTTCGCCTGATGTTATTACCGGTACTTTTACTCTCTTTGATACTAATGTAATTGCTTTGATTGACCCCGGTTCTACTCATTCTTACATATGTGAAACCTTAGCATCCAGTAAGACTTTACCTATTGAGTCTACTGAGTTCGTAATTCGGGTGTCAAATCCCTTGGGTCGTTACGTGCTTGTCGACAAAGTGTGTAAGAAATGTCCCCTAGTAATTCGAGGTTCCTGTTTTCCGGCGGACATGATGCTTTTGCCGTTTAATGAATTTGATGTTATTCTCGGGTTGGATTGGTTGACCGTGCATGATGCGGTTGTGAATTGCAAAAGCAAGACTATTGAATTGAGGTGCGCAAATAACGAAGTAATCCGAGTTGAGTCTACGGACTTGGATGGGTTGCCAGCTGTAATATCCTCAATGTTGGCCCAGAAATATGTAAGAAAAGGGTGCGAAGCATACCTTGCGTATGTACTTGATGACAAAGAATTAGAAAAGAAACCCGAATCTGTACCGGTGGTTTGTGAATACCTGGATGTTTTTCCTGAAGAATTACCGGGTTTACCACCTGTTCGGGAGATAGAGTTTGGTATTGAGCTTGTACCTGGGACTACGCCGATTTCGATGGCTCCGTATCGTATGGCACCAACCGAGTTAAAAGAGTTGAAAGCTCAGTTGCAAGAATTGACGGATAGAGGTTTTGCTCGACCAAGTTTCTCACCTTGGGGTGCACCAGTATTGTTCGTGAAAAAGAAGGACGGAACCATGAGGTTGTGCATTGACTATCGTCAACTGAATAAAGTGACGATAAAGAACAAATATCCGTTACCGCGTATCGATGATTTGTTCGACCAACTGAAGGGAGCCTCAGTGTTCTCAAAAATAGATTTGAGATCGGGCTATTATCAGTTGCGAATTCGAGATTCGGACATACCCAAAACTACCTTCAGAACGAGATATGGTCACTACGAATTCTTAGTGATGCCGTTTGGGCTCACTAATGCCCCTGCGGTATTTATGGATTTGATGAATCGGATCTTCAAGCCATATTTGGATCGGTTCGTAGTTGTGTTCATTGATGACATCTTGGTCTATTCAAGAGATGAGACCGAACATGCTGAGCACCTGAGACTAGTGTTGCAAATTTTGCGGGATAAGCAGTTATATGCTAAGTCCAGTAAGTGTGAGTTCTGGTTAAGAGAGGTTAGCTTCTTGGGTCACGTGGTATCCGCATCGGGTATTCGAGTTGACCCGAACAAAATTTCAGCCATACTTAACTGGAAACCTCCAAGAAATATTACCGAAGTTCGGAGCTTCCTGGGGCTCGCCGGTTATTACCGACGATTTGTAAAAGGTTTCTCGATGATAGCCACACCAATGACGAAGCTACTTCAAAAGGATGTTAAGTTCGAATGGACGGAGAAATGTCAGAAAAGTTTCGATCAACTGAAAACTTATTTGACTGAAGCTCCAATTTTAGTGCAACCCGAATCAGGCAAAGAGTTTGTCATTTATAGTGACGCATCCCTACTTGGGTTGGGTTGCGTATTGATGCAAGAAGGTCGAGTGGTGGCCTATGCGTCGAGACAATTAAAGCCACATGAGAAAAATTCTCCGACCCATGATCTTGAACTAGCTGCCATCGTATTTGCTTTAAAAATATGGCGACATTACTTATTTGGTGAAAAGTGCCATGTGTTTTCGGATCACAAAAGTCTCAAATATTTGATGACTCAAAGAGACTTAAATCTGCGACAAAGACGTTGGCTTGAGTTGTTGAAAGATTACGAGCTTGTCATTGATTACCACCCGGGAAAGGCTAATGTGGTTGCAGACGCCTTAAGCCGGAAATCATTGTTTGCTTTACGAGCGATGAATGTGCACTTGTCTGTTCTACCCGACAATGTGTTAGTAGCTGAATTAAAAGCCAAACCATTATTGATTCATCAAATTCGTGAAGCCCAGAAAGTTGATGATGAATTGGTTGCAAAACGGGCTGAGTGTGTTTCGAACAAGGAATCGGAGTTTCAAATTGATGATGATGATTGTTTGAGGTTCAGAAGTCGTTTGTGCGTTCCAAGGAATTCGGAACTCATTTCGATGATTCTGAACGAAGCCCATTGTAGCCGAATGTCAATTCACCCGGGGAGTACGAAAATGTACAACGATTTGAAACGTTGGTTTTGGTGGCATGGTATGAAACGAGACATCTCCGACTTTGTTTCGAGATGTTTAATATGTCAACAAGTGAAAGCGGAACATCAAGTGCCTTCAGGATTACTTCAGCCGATCATGATACCCGAGTGGAAATGGGATCGAGTTACAATGGACTTTGTGTCCGAACTGCCATTGTCAGCAAGTAAGAAGGATGCAATTTGGGTTGTTGTTGATAGACTGACTAAGTCGGCTCACTTTATCCCCGTGCGTACGGATTTTTCATTGGATAAACTAGCCGAATTGTATGTTTCTCAGATTGTGAGATTACACGGGGTACCTATTTCTATCGTGTCGGATAGAGATCCGAGATTTACCTCGCGATTTTGGAGGAAATTGCAAGAAGCTTTGGGTACCAAGCTGCATTTTAGCACTGCTTTTCACCCCCAAACCGATGGTCAATCTGAGCGGATAATTCAGATACTTGAGGATATGTTGAGATGTTGCATCCTCGAGATCAGTAGTTCATGGGAACGGTATTTACCTTTGATTGAATTCGCTTACAACAATAGTTTTTAATCAAGTATTAAGATGGCACCTTACGAGGCTTTGTACGGTCGTAAATGCCGTACACCATTGTTTTGGACCGAGCTCGGTGAAAGTAAAATTTTCGGAGTTGATTTGATTAAGGATGCCGAAGAGAAAGTAAAGGTAATCCGTGAAAGTCTGAAAGCAGCCACAGATCGTCAAAAATCGTATGCGGATTTGAAACGAAAAGACATTGAATATCAGGTGGGAGATAAAGTGTTTCTTAAAGTTTCACCTTGGAAAAAGGTACTCAGATTTGGCCGTAAGGGCAAGTTGAGCCCGAGATTCATTGGGCCGTACGAAATCTCCGAACGAGTTGGTCAGGTTGCGTATAGATTCATTTTGCCCCCTGAACTTGAAAAGATTCACGATGTCTTTCATCTTTCGATGCTTCGACGTTATAGATCCGATCCGTCACATGTGATTAATCCCTCAGAAGTTGAAATTCAGTCTGACTTGAGTTATGAAGAAGAACCGATTCGTATCCTAGCTCGTGAAGTGAAAGAGTTGCGAAACAAAAGGGTTCCGTTAGTTAAGGTGTTATGGCTCAAACACGGGATCGAGGAAGCTACTTGGGAAACCGAGAGCTCGATGAAAGAACGATACCCAAACCTATTTACCGGTAAGATTTTTGGGGATGAAAATTTCTTAAGTGGGGGAGAGTTGTGACAGCCCAAAATTGACCCTAGTCGGGAAGTGGTTTCGGGACCGCTAAACCGAGTCACCGAAATGTTTGAATGTGATATTTATTGTCTAGAATATGTAATTATGAATATGTGAAAATTTCAAGCTTCGATTTAGTCGATTGCATGTGAATTTAGTCAATAGGACTTATGTGCGACATTTTTGAAATGTGATAGGTCGAAGCATAAGGACCTATTAGTGCATGAAATAAAAAGGGGGGACTTGCATGTCAAATTCCCCTCTAATTAGTAGTGGCCGGCCATGACAAGCATGGTAGACCAAGTGTGATGGGCAAGACATGTCATAGACATGTTGTGTTGGTGCATCATGGGTGGAAAAAAAATAAAATAAGGAGCATGGGCATAAAATAATGAAAGGGAATATGATGAAAACAAAAAAAAAAGTGTGTGGTTGTTTTCCCCCCCCATTGCCGTGAGTTAAAGAAAAGAAAAGAGAAAATTTTGTTCATCCTTTTTCATCTTCATTTGGCCAAAAATTCTAAGGAAGGAGGAAAGAGTTCTTGCTTCATGTTTGGTTTGGAAGAGGATTAGGAGGAGGTTTGGCCATACTTGTATCTAGATCAAGGTATGTTTGAGGTTGTGCCATGAGATTCATGCATGTTTTTAGTTGCTAGCTTGAGTTCTAATTATCCCATGGTTCAAATCTTTGCTATGTCATGGGGATGATATTCGGCCTAGGTAGATTTTGTGTTAATGCCATTGCATGCTAAATATGAAGCTTGTTAATGATGCATGTGATGGTGGATTGATGATTCTTGAATCTTCTTTTTAGCATTTTTGAGTGAGCACATATGTGCATTGGTTGCTAGATGGAGAAGAATCGGCTAGCAAGTTGTGTGCTAAGGCCGAATATAATTTTTGTATATTAATGAGTAATGCATGTGTTAAATTGATGGAAAGGGAGAGGATGCTTTACTAGTGTATATATGTGTGTATTAGCCAAGTTTTGAACTTGAAACAAAAGGGTGTTTAGTCAATACAAGTGACCATACTTGTAGAATGTATAAATATGGGCTAAGTGCCTTGTGTTCCTCTTTTCGATGCTCAAATGATTAAATCAATTTATTTGTTTAATTAAGCTCAAGAGCAAAGGGGAACTAAATCCGATAAAGGGAAGGAAAAAGTGGTCGAATAGCTATCGGAATCATTCGACAACACCCGAGGTAAGTTCTTGAGTAAAAGAGCTTAAATTATGATTTGATTAGATCATGTTTTAAGCAAATCAAAATCATGCTCTTTGTGTGTGGCTATTGAGCCGAAATTGCAAGAATGATAAGTGTCTTGTGTTCGAGTTTTGCTAACGAAAATGAAATACGAATGTGCCATGATTTATTGTTAAATGTGCATGGTTATTTGAATGATGTCCGGGCTAAGTCCCGAAGGCTTTGTGCTAAGTGACCATATCCGGACTAAGATCCGAAGGCATTTGTGCGAGTTACTAAATCCGGGTTAAGTCCCGAAGGCAATTGTGCGAGTTACTATAACCGGGCTATGTCCCGAAGGCATTTGAACGAGTAGCTATATCCGGTTAAATTCCGAAGGTACATGATTTGGGAATGAATGATCTTGCTGTAAAAATTTCAGTAAATACTCTAGAAACATCCCAACATTGAGGTATGTTTCGTATGTGCTTGAATTTAGTTGAACCCTTACAAATAAGTATTCGCTCAGTTGATAAACGAGCTACCGGCCTTTGGCTAAGTTGATCTTTTGTGTATGTACATAAGGGTTGGTAATGTGAAGCAAGTATGATATCGAAAATTTGTGCATATGAAATTATCCGTTGAGCTATATGAATGCTATACTTTTGCTGTGCTGCAATTCCTTGCTCAAAACTTACTAAGCATAAATTGCTTACTCCGTTTCTTTGATCCTCTATTTTATAGATTTTGGTTCTCCAGCTATCGGACTCGGGATTTTGAAGTCGAAGTCGCCCACACTATCAAAGCCCCCCCCTTTTGGTACAATTTTGGTTGAACTTCGAAATGGCATGTATAGGACTACCCGTTTGTTGTGGGTCATGGACCCTTTGGACTTGTATAATTTTGGATAGCCATGCGAAAATGGCTTATATATGTTTGAGTATAATGTTATAATCATTTGGTATGGATATGGTTATTGAGAGGTGTGGATATGCTTGACAAGGATTGGCCATGGGAATGGTTAATCACTATCATAAATTGTGCTATTTATGCAAAAAGGGCTAGTTGAATCATGGAAACTATGAAATAGGTAAAGTCTACCTTAAAGGCAGATGCTGACAGCAGCAGTGATGTAGATTTGGAAAATCACCAAAAATAGTAGGAATGGAATTAAATAGTGAATAAATTATGTAAACGAACCTTGATGAATCTATTTTCATAGGAAAGTAACGAAACAATCATACGGACAGTATGTTAAGAGATATTCAGGTTCTTGTGAGACAGGGCCAGAACGGTTTCTAGATTTCCTGTTCCGACTTTGGAAATTCATTACAAATTAACCAGAGACAATTAGGAGTCAATCAATACATGTATAGATTTCTCTCTGAGTCTAGTTTCTATAGAAACAAACGGCATCAGTATTGAAGCCCTGTACAGGGAGATATCCAAGTCTTAATGCGCAAAGGTCAGTGTAGTCGATCCCTGTAACATGGGAGACTTTGACTAATAAACTGTACTAATTGGCCCAACCAAAAATTCTAGAAAAAAATATGTAGATGGGTATATAAGTCTAGTTTCAGGGAAAATTTACGGAACTGGATTCCGAGTTTCTGAACTCAAGACATGATTTTTAAAGCGACTAGTACGCAGATTGGCAGTGTCTGGGAAATTTTTTTTTAAGTCTGTTAACACCTCGTGTTCGACTCCGGTGACGGTCTCGGGTTCGGGGTGTTACAGAAATAGTGTAAAGAAAGAAAATGAGGGTGTTATAAACATGATGAATAAACATCTTGCACTAAAACAGTTTTGGCAGCAACAGTAGACTAACTTTGAAAAATCACCATAAATTGTGGAAATCAGATTAGAGAATGAAAAAAATAGGGTATTAAATATTATTGAGTCTAGTTTCTTATAGATGAAATGGTGTAAGCAATGAAATTTTAAATTGTTAGATATAATAAATTTAGTGAGACAAGGTCAGAATAATTTCGGGTTCCCCTGTTCTGACTTTGGAAAATCATCCTAAATTGGAGAAAATAATTAAGGGTTTAAATTTAGATTTTTAAAATCCTTAAAGAGTCTATTTTCAAGATAAATAAGTGGGAACATCATTCAAATCTCATACGATAAGATAATTAATTTTTAGTGAAGAAGGGTTGGAACTGTCTGACAGCAGAACAAGGGTAACTTTAAAGAATAAACTGTATTTATTAGTCAGACAAAAAAATTCTAAAAATTTTATGGTAAGAATATATGTGAGTCTAGTTTCAAGTAAAATTAATGGATCTTAATTTGGAGTTCTGTATGTTAAGATAAAAATAATTTAGTGACTATGACACGAATGGATAGCTTTGAATATACATATAAGTCAATAGTGAAATTATAGATAATGTTACTTATAAGCATGATATATACATCAAGGATGTGGAATGGAGAGGAGGAGGAGGAAAATATATATGAATATTTAGCTAGCATGGCTAATTTCCATGTTTTAGGCTTAGGGACTAAATTGAATAAAAGTAAAACTTTATGGGCAATTTTGTAAAAATGTCAGAAGTGACGAAATTGCATGAAATGGATTATCTTATTATTTAAATTAAAAAGTTGAATGAAATTATTAAGTTAGATCAAGCTCGGGTGAAAACATGTTTTAGGGATTAAATTGAAAAGTGTTAAAATTATGGAAAATTTTGTTATTTTATAAAATTCATGGGCTGTTATCAATATATATAAGAATAATTAGGCTCAAAACAAGGATTAAATTATAAGAAATTTATTTTTCTGAGCCTAAGGATGAAATCGTCATTAATTAAAAGTTCAGGGATAAAATAGTAATTTTGCCTAGAACATTAATTGAACGTATCAGAATATGAAATAAATAAAAAATGATGATCAAATTTATTTATAAAGATCCGGGAGGCTCAAATATGAGATTTGAATGTGGAAAAGAAAAGTTTTCGGATTAGTGAAATTATAAACACGAATATGCAACGAAGTAAGTTCGTGCAACTTGAATTGAATTATTGAATGTTTGAATTGTATATTTATGTGACATGAATGTGAATTGAATGTTTAATGTATGTTTTGGGCTTTGAGGGCCCAATAGAGGGACGTTATGATTATTTTTAGAATATGAATAATAAATGATTCAGAATTATCTGAAAATGTTCAGTAAACTACGGTAATGCCTCGTACCCTATTTCGACAACTGATACGGGTAGGAGGTGTTACAATGTGAATATTGAATATTGATTGTATTAAAAAATGAAAATTGAAAATGAAAATTGAATTGAGCTAAATTATGAGTATATGTGATTATTGGAATTGAATTGTGTATTGATTGGAAATTGAGAAGTGATTTGGAAACCCTATTAACTGTATCGGGCTGAGTCGGATTTAGTTGGCATGCCATAGGATTGGAAGTGTGGCACTTACTCCTACATCGGGGCTAACCACCTTTTGAGTTCATTGTATGATGCATCCCAATCTTTGTACAACTACTTCATTGCCATCTGTTTAGCCTACCATGCTTTCCTATATAACACTCAGTATTAGAACCGGGCATACATGTCGTCAATCAAGACTGATACAGGAATGATGAGCATGTCTTTCACCAAAGGCATGGTGCAGTTACAGACTATTTTCACATCAAATTTTCAATAATCTTTTGTCATCAGTGCCACAGGGCATGTATGAAGCCCAACAAATTTTTTACTCTCCCACAATTGCAACCTCTAGATAAATATAGCTTGTACCCACCAGTTGCACCCTTCTGCAGACCTCCAACTGTCTCCAATATTTAATGTCAGTTTATATACAACAAATTTGTAGTCCACCAACACCTTCATGCTATACTGCTTGATGCCAAATATCTAGTCTTCCTTATTTGCATATTGTTGGCTGCCGAACAACTCTTTTAATTCAGAATCTGTTGCTAACTGGTGAGAAGTTACTATATCTAGGTACTCAAGGAACTTGGGTGCATGCATTTCATCAGGATCTACGCTCAACATATGGGCCTTAGGGCCATTACGTATGACAATGCTACAACTCGGGTTCCCAACCGAAAGGGCGTAAACATTTTCATTAGTGTCTGTGCCTTCGTCATCGATATCATCCAGTACCTCATCTAGTTCGAGGTCACTAAAATATTCACCCTTGTAATCAGAGCGACCATCATTATTAGGTTCTTTTTCACCATTTGAATTGGTCTCAATCACCATCAAGTGTATTTGTAAATGAGGACTCAGATTAGGATTGTTATAGATAGTCAGAGCATGGTATAAATTTTTGGCCAATGTTAATGTCACTCCATAACCGCACTGTTTTGCCCATCCAACATTCAAATCAAATTCAAACTGTGTACAGACGATCGCTTATCGACAGACGCTCTCAAAACCTTCATATAGTGACATTTTGAACCAACTCCACATCTACTAACTCAACAACAACTCAACTGGTTCAATGTTCACATTCTCAGTCGAGCAATAAAGTGCAATCATAGTCTCCAAGTCTTCATCATTTAGGTTCTATCTTCGTAAATTTACACGAATTTTACGAAACTGGAAATTTATAGAATAGTCTAAACATCCTCTTCCTACAACGTCAAGCAATATTTGCACTAATCTTTTCTTTCATATAATTGACTTTTACAATCTTATTAAACTTCATTCCTATTTTCTGGCGAGATTCAAATATACAACCAACTGTTGCTTGTAAAATTACCCCCTCGAAATGAATGTATACGAAAAATTGATTATTCATCTTTGATATTGAACCTGTAAAATAAATTAAAAATAAAAAGCTAGCTTTTATTTTAAAAAAAATATTAGCTCCTATTAATAAAAATGTAATTATATAAAAAATATTACAAACTAACCTTATAAATTCAGACTTGATTTTTGAAGTCTAAAACACAGGTCTTTCTTCTTTTTTCTCAACTTCAGTTGGAACCAAAAACTTCAAAAAAAATAAAAAACTTCAACAAAAATTGATTTTTGATCGGGGATGAGGTATATATACTAGGTGAGGTAATTTTAAAACATAGACGCTTGACACATCAATTACACTACTAATAAATTTATTTTTTCTTTTCGTTTAGGTTTTATTTGAACTATGACCGAAAGAGGAATGAAGTAATTTTAGAATGACTATATGGGTAGTTTACCCTTAATTTAATTGAAAATTTTTAAATTTAAACAATGAATCAATTTATCCCTTCTTGAAATTCCAATTCTAAAATTAAATTGATTAACACTTAAACCTTAGAATCAAAATAATCATACCTAGAAAAAGAAGTTTATGACTTTCCAGTAATTTTGAAACCCAACTTTAAATTGTTTAAATGTCCACAACTACGTGTGTAGGGTCTCACCTAGGGAAATGATCCACAAGCAAAGTTAACGATACACCCACCAATTTTTTTGATACATGGAACAAAGGTCGTAAATAAAAATTAACAAGAAAAGAAAAACACACAATTAACAAGATTGAAGCACTTCAATTGTCTCCTTACCAACACAATTCAAAGCTTCAGTATAAAATTTTCCTATACCTACGTGGCTAAATAGATTCTGCAACACAACTTGTAACACCCCTTACCTGTACCCTAGATCGGGACAAGGTATGAGGCGTTACCAGACATATACTCGGACACTTTTGGAAAATATGGGTTATAAAATTTCGTTTTAAACTAAAACCAAACAAGCAACGTCATAGTGTCCCTATTATGGGCCTACGATACCCAAAACATGTATTAAGAATGGTCCGGGACTAAATCGAGAGCTTAAGAAAATTTTAGGAAAGTTTCTAGGTTTAAGCCTCACACGCCCTTGTGGTTGGGACATGCTCGTGTCCCTCACTAGTGTCAGATTATTTGGATTTTATTTTTCTCAATTCTAACCTACAGGGGTTTTCACACTGTCAAGCACACGCCCGTGTTCTTGACCCATGTCCCTCACATGGCCTAGACACGCCCGTGTCATCGCCTATGTCCAAAAACGCAGATATTCTTTTTATGACTTCATCATTCATTTTGAGGCACATGGCCAAGGCACACGCCCGTGTGCTAGGCCGTGCCCTCCACACAGTTGAGGCACACGGCCGTGTCTCTGCCTATGTGTTTACTACCATGCAAAATGACTTAAACTTTTAGGTGCAGGGGACACACGGCCAGGCAACATGCCCATGGGGGCTGACTGTGTGTCACATACGGCCTAGACACATGCTCGTGTGTCTACTTGTGTAGACCTTTTTAGGGTTTTTTTCCAAGACTTTGGTCACCCTCTAGCATCCATACCCACTTTAAGATTTCAAGGGTATTTAACATGGCCTAATTATACTCTTAAGCAACCTTAGCATAACTCATTGCACTTTAACCTCATCTCATCAGTTTAATACATGCTAAATTACCCTTTTTGTATTAAAGATTACCATACCATCAAACACATTTAAACTTGGCTCATTTTATAACTCATTGCCAATTATGACCTAGCCATCTCCAAGTGGTTTGGCCACATTTCACTTTTCTATTCATGATGTACCACATTCAACCATCTAATGAACATTTAGACACCAACATGCACAATTAGTAGGTTACAACCTACATCAAAATCAGCCATGTCTTATGGCCATATACAAAATGAATAGGTATATCATTCAGGCCTTTACATTGGCTAGTCGAATGACACATATAACAAAATAACATAAAATCCTATACATGCCATTAAAAAAAATGTAAGTATTTATATACCAAAGCAGAACAAGTCGATAGTGTGTTGATTCTCCAATCGTCTTCCAATCTTCACGAGTCCACATGCTTTGTAAGATCGGGAAATAGAAGGGAGGTAAGCATTTATATGCTTATTAAGTCCGGATAACTGGAAAGTAAACTTACCGGTTAATTAGCATACAACCATATTTAGGCAATAATTCCAACAAGCATGAAATAATTTCCCTATCACATACACTCAATCATCAAGTTAGTCTCATAACAATATATCATGTCATTAGTCTTAGATGAGCTCATCAATTCAATATTTCTATTACTATTTCTCATGTTAATCCCGTTGAGTTCCTCAGAAATCTCAATGGATAGCTTATGTACCATTAAGTCATACAAGTGGTCATCTCAAGTACGTTCTCCCATGAACCTTATATCTTACGGCAGGATTACCAGTCTAGGCTAAATCCCCCATAGTAGTAACTCATAGAGCATTGTTAGGATTACCAGTCCAGGCAAAATCCCTCTTAATGACAATTGCTCTCATAAGCTCAGATCTAAATTGCTAGTCCAGGCTAAATTCAGTCCTCAATCGGATTACCCGTCCGGGTTAAATCCTTAACCATATTCTTCGGGAGGCTCGATCACTCAAGGAACACCTGTCTGGGCTAGATCCTTCCTATTTTGAGATTATTGGATTATCCGTCCGGGCTAAATCCTTTTCTGCAACATATGCAGGATCTCATGTCGTGTAAGCCATAAATTATCCAATGGATCTCCTTTTCTATTTTTAACCGGGACATTTATCATCGTTCATTCACACAAGCACATTTCAAGACTTATCATGCCATGAATATCTAGATTTTCATACATTCGAGAACATACATGGTTAAGTATATTAAGAGTTTACTTCAGGTTATACGAACTTACCTGGTAATTGCTTCGGTTTCATATTTTGGTTATTCCGAAACATTTCGTTTTCCACGGTCGACCTCTGGAATTGGTTCCTCAGGGTCTATACCAATAAACTTTTACTATTAATACATTAAAATTTTCATTTTAGGATTTAAAACTCGCCCCCACGCAACATGACCAATATGCCCCTAACTTTTTACACTTTTACAATTTAGTCCTAAGGCTCGTATAATGAAATGCATGAAATGTCTAAGTTACCCAAGCCTAACCGAATGTATTATAAGCTCATAGTAGCCCACATTTTCCTCTATTTCACATTTCTACCCCACATTATGTACTTTTTCATTTAGGTCCCTTTTTGGTGTTTTCATGAAAAATCACCTAGCAAAAGATGTTTATCCAACATCTAACTTTCATAACCCTCCATAAATCATCAAAGAACAACCATCTCAGGCATGGGTCAAATTTCTAACATGAACCCTAGCTTGAAATTTGGGTAGAAATGGATAGAGCATGTTACGAGGGTTTTAAAAATACGAAGAACATTAAAAACGGGGCTAGGGAACACTTACTATTGAGCTTGAAATGTTGGAAAACCCTAGCTATAGAGACTCCTTCAAATTCGGCAGCATGGAGAAGAAAATGAATGAATTTTTGCTTGATTTTCCCTTTTTATTTCATTAATTGACCAAATGACCAAAATGCCCTTCCTTACTAACCTTTCTAAATTTTTCATGCATGCCCATTTTTGTCCAAAAATTTAAAAATTGGGAAAATTACTCTTTAAGGACCTCTAATTAATATTCCAAATCAATTTCATACAAATTGCTTCTAGAATCCAAGCTTTGCAATTTATTCAATTTGATCCTTAATTTCCAATTGGACACATTCCACATAGAATTTCTTTATGAAACTTTAACATATGCTTATTTTCATATCCTAGACCTCATAATGATCATAAAATAATTATTTTAACATCAGATTTGTGATCCTGAAACCACTATACTGACTAGGCCCTAATTCGAGATGTTACATTTCTCCCCCATTAGGGACTGTCGTCCTCGAAAGTCTTAACAGTGAACAAGTTTGGATATTGACTTCTTATGGTTTCTTCAGGTTCCCATGTAGCCTCTTCCACTCTGTGTTGATGCCATAAAACTTTCACCAAGGCTATATTTTTGTTCCTTAACTGTTTGAATTTTTGAGCCAAAATCTTAACTGGTTCTTCACCATAGGTCATATCTAGTTTAATCTCAATTTCCATGGGGGAAATCACATGGGAGGGGTATGATCGATATCGTCGCAACATGGATACATGGAATATATCATGAATCCTTTCCAATTCAGGTGGCAATGCTAAACGGTAGTCTAACGGTCTTAAGCCTTTCAGTGATATCATATTGTTCGATAAATCGCGGACTTAGTTTGCCTTTTCGACCAAATCTCAAGACCTTTTTCCATGGAGATACTTTCAAGAAAACTTTGTCTCTAACTTGAAATTCAATCTCCTTTCTTTTCAAATCAGCATATGACTTTTGCCTATCCGATGTCACTTTCAAACAATCACGTATCATTATAACTTTTTCTTCAGTTTCCTTGATCAAATCAACTCCATGAATCTGGTGTTCCTTGAGTTCTGTCCAGTACAATGGTGTCTGACACTTTCGGCTATACAATGCCTCGTAAGGTGCCATTTTTAAACTCGTCTGGAAACTGTTGTTATAGGCGAATTCCACCAAAGGTAAGTATTTTTCCCAACTACCCTGAAATTCAAGGACGCAACACCGTAACATGTCCTCAAGAATCTGAATCGTCCGTTTAGACTGACCATCAGTCTGCGGGTGAAAGGCCGTGCTAAAACTCAACTTTGTACCCAAGGCTTCTTGTAGTTTTTCTAAAATCCCAAAGTGAATCTCGGGTCTTTGTCTGAGATAATCGATATCGGTACCCTGTGTAATCTCACAATTTTAGATACATACAAGTCGACCAATTTGTCAAGTGAGTAGTTAGTTTGTACTGGAATAAAATGAGCCGACTTAATTAATCTATCAACTATAACACAAATGGCATCTTTCTTCTTTGGTGCTAACAACAATCCTGTCACAAAATCCATAGTAACCCTATCCCATTTCCATTCAAGAACCATTACGGGCTGTAATAAACCTGAAGGTACTTGGTGTTCAGCTTTGACTTGTTGAGATATCAAGCATTTCGATACAAACTCAGAGATGTCTTTTTTCATGCCACTCCACCAATACATTTTCTTCAAATCATTGTACATCTTGGTACTTCCTAGATGAATAGATAAATAGCTACCATACGCCTCTTACAGAATTTTCTGAATCAGCTCGTCGTCTCTCGGTACACAGACCCTATCTCTGAACATCAAGCAACTGTCGGAACTAATCCGAAAATCTAATTCAGTGCCTGAGTCGTATTGAGCTTTCTTGGCTTGCAAGTCACTATCATTGATCTGAGCATTGCAAATTTCTTGTAGAAATGTTGGTCTGGATCTTAACTCTGCCAAAACTGAACCATCATCTAACAAGGCCAACTGTGTGTTCAAGGCTCTCAAGGCAAACAAGGATTTTCTGCTTAGTGCATCTACGACCACATTCACCTTTCTCGGGTGGTAGCCAATAATCAGTTCGTAATCTTTAATCAACTCTAACCATCTTCGTTGTCTCTGATTCAATTATTTTTACGTCATCAAATATTTCAAACTCTTGTCTTGTGATCTGTGAATACGGCAAGTTTCGCCATACAAATGGTGCCTCCAAATCTTCAAGGCAAATACAATGGCAGCTAGCTCCAAGTTGTGTGTTGGATAATTTTTCTCGTGCGGCTTTAGTTGCCTCGAAGCATATGCTATTACTTTGCCTTCTTACATAAGCACGCAACCCAGTCCATTTAAAGACGTGTCACTATAGACCACGAATTCCTTTCCCGACTCTGGTTGCACTAAAACTGGAGCTTCGGTCAGCAAGGTCTTCAATTTCTTGAAACTTTGCTGACACTTCTCTGACCATTCAAACTTAATATCTTTTTGTAGCAACCTCGTAAAAGGAGTTACAATCATTGAAAACCCTTTTACGAAGCGGCGATAGTAATCGGCCAAGCCCAAAAAGCTTTTAACCTCAGTTACGTTCTTCGGCAGCTTCCACTCAACAATAGTAGATATCTTATTTGGACCAACTCAGATCCATCACCCGACACAATGTGACTGAGGAATCTAACCTCTCGGAGCCAAAACTCACTCTTGCTAAATTTAGCATACAATTCTTTGTCCCGTAAGATCTGTAAAATCGTTCTCAAATGTTTCGCATGCTCAGTCTCGTCCTTGGAATAAATCAGGATATCATCAATAAACACAAGACAAACTTGTCTAAGTATGGTCGAAAAACACGATTCATTAAGTCTATAAATGCAGCTGGGGCGTTCGTTAGACCAAAAGGCATAACCAGGAACTCGAAATGACTGTACCTTATCCTGAAAGCGGTCTTAGGCAGTCTGACTCTTTAACTCGCAACTGGTAGTAGCCGGATCTTAGATCTATCTTAGAAAACACAGTGGCTCCCTTCAATTGATAAAACAGATCATCAATCCTCAGCAACGGATACTTGTTCTTGATAGTTACCTTGTTGAGTTGTCGGTAGTCTATATATAGCCTCATAGAACCATCGTTCTTATTTACAAATAACACTCGAGCATCCCAGGGCAAAAAACTCGGTATTGTAAAACCTTTATCCGTCAGTTCTTGCAACTGTGCTTTGAACTCTTTCAGCTCGGTTGGTGCCATCCTATACAGAACAATAAAGATAGAAGTTGTTCCAAGCACCAGCTCAATACCAAATTCCACTTCTCTAACAGGAGGTAATCCAGGTAGCTTTTTCAAAAACACATCCGGATACTTGCATACTATCGATACCGATTCCAATTTCAACTCAGATTCTTTAGTATTCAACACAAAAGCAAGGTAGGCTTCGTATCCTTTTCTCATATACCTTTGAGCCATCATTGACATAATCACAACCAGCAGAGTATCCAACGCACTTGAATCAATCTGAAGAATCTCACCATCCAAGCATTTCAATTCAATATAGTTGCTACCACAATTTACAATCACATCATGTACAGCTAGCCAATCCATGCCAAGTATTACATCAAACTCATTGAATGGCAATATCATAAGGTTAGCCAGGAAACAATAACTTGAATCATCAAGGGACAATTCTTACAGACTTTATCAACTAGAACTGAATTGCCTAGAGGGTTCGACACCTTAATTATAAATTCCGTAGGCTCTATATACATGTCCATGCTAGACACAAATTTCATGAAAATGTATGAATGGGTTGATCCTGGATCAATTAAGGCAATGACACGAGTATTATAAATAGAAAATGTACCCATGATAACATCGGGAGTAGAGGCTTCCTCTCGAGCGTGTATTGCATAAGACCTTTCCGGGGCTCGAGCCTTTGATTTTTCAGTAGCATCCTTAGTAACAGTTCGACTGCCACTTGCACTTCCGGGATGTCTCGGTGGTCTACCTCAAGAAATAGGAGCATTTGGCTGCGGAGCTAATTCAACCTCTTTATTAGCTCGCTCCGGGCAGTCTCAGAGAAAATGGTCAAAAGACTCACATTTGAAACACGCACCACTCTTTATTTGGCACTCTCCAAAGTGAAATTTTTTACAACTTTTACAGTTTGGCTTTTCATCATCTACGCTTCCCACACTAGTTACCATAAGGGAAGAAGACTTCGGGTTATGTCGCTTGGAGCTTCTTGTTCTACCCGAATATCCTATTGATAAAGTGGACGTTCTTGGTGACTTCTCGATTTCTTTATGGGGAAGGAGTGTGCTCTGCTGCTAGACCTCTTACTCAAAACTCGAGCTTCTCACTTAGCTTGCTTTCCTTCATTATTTAGCTCTTCGGCCTTCTTGGCCCAGTTAGATAATGCAGCAAATTCTCGTATCTCAAGGATCCTCATAAGCAATTTAATTTCCTCATTCAAGTCTTCCTCGAAGCGCTTACACATTTCTATCTCTGATTGGACCTACTCTATTGCATACTAACTTAACCTTACGAATTCCCTTTCGTACTCCGACACAGCCTTATTTCCTTCTTTGAGTTCCAGGAACTCCTTTCACTTCGAGTCTAAAAATCTTTGACTGATGTATTTGTAACACCCAAAACCCGGCCCAGAAGTTAGACCCGAATCTGGCGTGTCACATTGAAGTGTTTTTCGAAAACCATGTTTTCATTAGAAACCCTTCTTATTTAAAACGTAGTACAATGAAAACTTCTTAATTTTATTTCCAAAAATTTCATTTTACTATGCGAAAGCTAATTCTAAAAGCAACTGATTTACGAAAACGTGATGTTTAAAAGTTAAGTTGCGAAAACGTAGTTTTTGAAAACATATATTGTTTTGGAAAACCGCGATCTACTTCTAAGAAATATCAAACATAGTAAATAAATTTTCCCAAATAAAAAGTTAAGAAAGAAAATAAAGAGGCCCTATTACAACCCAAATCAAAAACCAAAGGGCTTAACTAAATAAACGAAATAGAAAAACTTGTGCAGATGTGTAGTCGTCTCTAAGTCCTTCTGCGACACCGATCCACCTAACGTTGGAGATTACCTGTACAGTTAATTAACGGGGTGAGTTTACGAAAACTCAGTGTGTAATCCTCTTACTAGAGTAAAAGTCAGTATACAGAAACAGAATAGTCTAGGCCAGAGCCCTTTAACGATAACAGTACAGTCCAGTTCAAAGCATACTGGGCCAAAGCCGATTACAAATCACTTGGGTCTCAGCCCTTGTCAGAATCAAACCATATGCATAATGCAAGAATGTATGCTAACCCATCCCATCTAATCGCTATACACCAACTCTGCCCCCGGTACACATCATGTAGGGATATAAATATCGACCCACCCATTTGATACACATCAATGGTAGCCCGATTGTGGTACTACCTTTATTGTAGCAAGCTGTTAAATAACAGGACAGCTGGACGCCGTAAGCAAAATGGCATAATGGCACAAAGCCATCGATACTGCATTATGTTAGGCACATAGCCATCAACTAGAGTAACATAACCGATACACAGCCCTTGGTAAATGTGATCGACACAAAGTCGTCATTAATCATATATTGGCACATAGCCTTAGGCAAATACGTTTGGTACACAACCATAATCAGGTTGGCACAGAGCCATATGTAGGTTTGCGCAAAGCCATAATCAGAATAATTGGCTTTAAGCCATCGGTAGCTGTATCATGTTAGCCACATAGCCATCAGCAATGATAATATAGTCGGCACACAGCCTCAGGTAAATATGATCGACACAGAGTCGTCAATAATCATATATTGGGCTTAAAAGCCATCGGTGGATCCACGGTCATCAAGCAACCATGCGATCCTTAATCGGTGGATCCACGGTCATCAAGCAACCATGTGATCCTCAATCAGTGGATCCATGGTCGTCAAGCAACCATGCGATTCTCAATTTCTTCTTCTGTTTCATAATCCTCACCCATTTGCAACATAATATTATATGAATGCAGTAAATATACACACGACATACAAAATCATACCAATCACAGTCATACATTCTCAGTCAAAATATAGTTAAATCAATCAAATTGTATTATCAGTTAGTCATATACCCTAGAGGGGTAGAACGGTCTTTTTACCTATTAGGGGTATTTTAGTCATTTCATCCTACAAGGGTGTTTTGGTAAATTTACAAACCAAGGGTATTTCGGTAATTTTGCAAACCAATATTATTTCTGCAATTTTGTAAATTAGGGGTATTTTTGTAATTTTCCAATTCAAGGGTATTTCGGTAACTTTCCAAATCAGGGGTATTTCGGTAATTTTACAGGTCAAGGGTATTTCGGTAATTTTATAGGTCGAGGGTATTTCAGTAATTTCACAAATTAGGGGTATTTTGGTAATTTTACAAATCGAGGGTATTTTGGTAATTTTACAAGTTGAGGGTATTTCGATAATTTTACAGGTCGAGGGTATTTCAGTAATTTTACAAACCAAGGGCATTTCAGTAATTCTACCCTACAGGGTTATTTCAGTAATTCTACCCTACAGGAGTATTTCAGTAATTCTACCCTACAGGAGTATTTTAGTAATACTAGTCTACAGATATGAGATTCACATGGTCCAATCCAATATTTACTACACAATCCTACAATTTATCCACTCGGGCCCATAGGCCCATTGGGGCCACATGGCCTATCCCAGCCCATCGTGGCCCAAAGCAACCTAAGCCCAGAACCGTGTGACCAGCATTTCAGCATTTCGGCAATTGCCGTTCTACAGTTAGAGTAGTGCGAAATACACACCTGTTTATGAGAACGCGCCGAAGTCTACGATCACCAGCCTTGGCACATCCTGCATTCAGTCTTCCTCACTAACTCATCTGGTTCGCTCTATTTAAAGCCAGCTTCTCATCAATTCTCATTTTAGCTTTCCGATGTGGGATTACTTTCAACCATTAGGAAAATTCTTCATTCTTATGACCACTTCAACCACAGAGTTTCAGTCTAACTCCACCTCCTACACAGCTCAAATAGCAAAATAAATACTCTACTGCGCATCCCAAGACTTGAACCTTAGACCTCACAGTTACACAACACGCCACCTTGCCACTCCACTACAGGCTCTTTCTGTGATAAAAACGTCTATAATTAACTTTAAGACATATGTGCCAGCATCCAGATTCACTTAAGAGAAAAAAACTAAAATGAATTGTAAGAGCCAAGACTTAAACCCAGGCTCCCTTGCAACCTTAAGGACACCACAACCACTAGAGCACATGCTTCTTTATGTCATTTATTTAACACAATAATTTAAAAGGCCATCATCCAAGCGTCCAGGGTTTTATTCACTTAAAACCAAAATTTTTGCTAAAGCCCAGGTTTGAACCCAAGACTTCTCCAACACTTTCCAGGGCCATTAACCACCAAAGTAGACATTTAATTATGTCATTTCCTTGCACAATTAAATACTTATATACAACCTCCTTACGGACCCATACTTAAGGCCCAATACTTCTAGGCCCAAATTTGGAGCATTACAACTCTACCCCCTTAAAAATATTTCGTCAAAATTTCCAACTATTTGAACAAACGTTTAGCTCAACCTACACCACTACGCTCCTGCTGCGTACTCTAATTCCAAACTACACTAATACACTTTTAACTTAATCTCAAAACCTCTCACACCCAACCAAAGATCTAACCACAATAGCAAACAGATATTTACCACACAAGCATACAATTTCTATATTCAAACATCACACCCAAACAAAACACACTTGACTTAAAAGGAACTGTGATCCCTCTTCCTGCTGCACTCCAAGTGCCTAGCCTGAAGTCTTTCACCAGACGCCTTAACTCTTGCCTTGAACACTTCTTCCAGCACTTCCCTTACCAACCAGATCAGTGCCTTCGTACCAAGCTCCGGGTTATTGTTACCTGAAGTTGGCGGGCTTACCTTGACTATAGTTTCCTGAACCATCTCATGTTTCGGGGAGACGAGTAACTCCTCGCGACCTTTCTTACCTTCGGGATCCATCACAGTACTGTTGCTAACTTAAAAAAATCTGATTTCCAGAACATACACTGAATAAATAAAAAATTTAACTTTAAGTACAGTCTAACAGAAAACTTACGGATTTGGCACCGGAGACTCGGTAACCACACTCTCAGGAAAATATTCAGAAAAACATTTCAAATACTTCAAATATTTTCAAACCTTTTTGAAACAATTCTTTCGAAAATCCAATTTTAAAACCTATTCCACAGCAGAGTTTTGTAACATGGCTTGATACCACTAAATGTAACACCCCAAACCTGGTTCAGAAGTTAGACCCGAATCTGGCGTGTCACATTAAAGTATTTTTTGAAAACCATGTTTTCATTAGAAACCCTTCTTATTTAAAATGTAGTACATTGAAAACTTCTTAATTTTATTTCCAAAAATTCCTTTTTACTTTGCGAAAGCTAATTCTAAAAGTAACCGATTTGTGAAAATGTGATGTTTAAAACTTAAGTTGTGAAAACGTAGTGTTTTGAAAACAGATATTGTTTTGGAAAACTGCGATCTACTTCTAACAAATATCAAACATAGTAAATAAATTTTCCCAAATAAAAAGTTAAGAAAGAAAATAAAGAGGCCCTATTACAACCCAAATCAAAAACCAAAGGGCTTAACTAAATAAACGAAATAGAAAAACATGTGCAGATGTGTGGTCGTCTCTGAGTCCTTCTGCGACACCGATCCACCTAACGCTGGAGATTACCTGTACAGTTAATTAACGGGGTGAGTTTACGAAAACTCAGTGTGTAATCCTCTTACTAGAGTAAAAGTCAGTATACAGAAACAGAATAGTCTGGGCCAGAGCCCTTTAACGATAACAGTACAGTCCAGTTCAAAGCATACGTGGGCCAAAGCCGATTACAAATCACTTGGGTCTCAGCCCTTGTCAAAATCAAACCATATGCATAATGCAAGAATGTATGCTAACCTATCCCATCCAGCCGCTATACACCAACTTCGTCCCCCGATACATATCATGTGGGGATATAAATATCGACCCACCCATCCGATACACATCAATGGTAGCCCGATTGCGGTACTACCTTTATTGCAGCAAGCTGCTAAATAACAGGACTGCTGGAAGCCGTAAGCAGAATGGCACTATGGCACAAAGCCATCGATACTGCATTATGTTAGGCACATAGCCATCAACTAGAGTAACATAACCGGCACACAGCCCTTGGTAAATGTAATCGACACAGAGTTGTCATTAATCATATATTGGCACATAGCCTTAGGCAAATGCGTTTGGCACATAGCCATAATCAAGTTGGTACAGAGTCATATGTAGGTCGACGTAAAGCCATAATCAGAATAATTGGCTTTAAGCCATCGATAGCTATATCATGTTAGCCACATAGTCATCAGCGACGGTAATATAGTCGGCACACAGCCTCGGGTAAATATGATCGACACAGAGTCGTCAATAATCATATATTGGGCTTAAAAGCCACCGGTGGATCCACGATCGTCAAGCAACCATGCGATCCTTAATCAGTGGATCCACGGTTGTCAAGCAACCATGCGATCCTCAATCGATGGATCCATGGTCGTCAAGCAACCATGCGATCCTCAATTTCTTCCTCCGTTTCATAATCCCCACCCATGTGCAACATAATATTATATGAATGCAGCAAATATACACACGGCATACAAAATCATACCAATCAGAGTCACAACAGTCCAATCATAGTCATACATTCTCAGTCAAAACATAGTCAAATCAATCAAATTGTATTATCAGTGAGTCATATACCTTAGAGGGGCAGAATAGTCTTTTTACCTATTAGGGGTATTTTAGTCATTTCACCCTACAAGGGTGTTTTGGTAAATCTACAAACCAAGGGTATTTCGATAATTTTCCAAACCAAGGGTATTTCGGTAACTTTCCAAATCAGGGGTATTTCGATAATTTTATAAACCAGGGGCATTTCGGTAATTTTATAAACCAGGGGCATTTCAGTAATTCTACCCTACAGGGGTATTTCAGTAATACTAGTTTACAAATATAAGATTCACATAGTCCAATCCAATATTTACTACACAATCATACAATTTATCCACTTAGGCCTATGGGCCCATTAAGCCCACATGGCCCAAAGCAACCTAAGCCCACGAGAGCACTCATGATGGCATCAAGCATCACGTCAAAGCTCCTACACGTGCGCTTGCACGCTCGTTTGGCTGCCATCGCCATGTGACCTGCATTTCGGCATTCCAGGAATTGTCGTTCTTATGAAAATTCCTCATTCTTATGACCACTTCAACCACAGAGTTTTAATCCAACTCCACCTCCTACACAGTTCAGATAGTAAAATAAATACTCCACTGTGCATCCCAAGACTTGAACCTCAGACCTCACAGTCTTGAACCTCAGACCTCACAGTTACACAACACGCCACCTTGCCACTCCACCATAGGCTCTTTCTGTGATAAAAATGTCCATAATTAACTTTAAGACATATGTGCAAACGTCCGTAATCAGCTTGGAAGAACTCCCATGTAATGTCTTCCTTAAGTACCACAGAGGATATCGTCTTCCACCAATGGTATATAGTATCTTTTAGAAGAGATACAACATACTTTAAACATTCCTCGTGTGTACATGACAATTCATCCAAAACTCGCACAGTGTTTTCGAGCCAGAACTCGGCTCATTCAGCATCATCATCAACCTTAGCTCTAAACTCTTTAGCCTCGTATTTCATAATTTTATCCACTAGGGCCTTACCAATTCTCACGGGTGCCATACCTGGCGGCACTTCTCCTTCAAGCCGAGCAGAGGGCGGAGGAGGTCGTGGTAAATTGGGGCAGTTTCTCAAATAATCCCCAAACCATTCATCCATCATATCGAAGAAAGCAGCTCTTGCCTCTTTCATGCCTTCAGACATAGGCCTTCTACTACTACTAGCCGTAGCTCGCTAAACAAAAGCTGGAGCATGACTCTCGGCTCCCTCGGACTCATCTTGTGCTTGATTGAAGGACATTTATTATATTCAAATACAATTAAAAGTGGTTAGGAGATGTCACACTATCATAACTTGTATAATATCATGTATAGCTATACTCAATACATGCTAGTTTAGTCCTAGAACTGACTAAACCGTAGCTCTAATACCACTAAATGTAACATCCTTTACTTGTACCCTAGACCGGGACAAGGTACGAGGCATTACCAGACATATACTAGGACACTTTCGGAAAATACAGGTTATAAAATTTCATTTTAATCTAAAACCAAACAAGCAATGTCATAGTATCCCTATTATGGGCCAACGAGACCTAAAACATACATTAAGAATGGTTCGGGAGTAAACCGGGAGCTTAAGAAAATTTTAAGAAAGTTTCTAGGTTTAAGCCTCACACGCCCGTGTGCTTGGGACACGCACGTGTCCCTCACCCGTGTCGGATTATTTAGATTTTATTTTTTTCAATTCGAACCTACAGAGGTTTTCACACGGTCAAGCACACGCCCGTGTTCTTGGCTCATGTTCCTCACACGGCCTAGACACGCCCGTGTCATCGCCGGTGTCCAAAAACCTAGACATTCTATTTATGTCGTCATCATTCATTTTAAGGCACATAGCCAAGGAACACGCCTGTGTGTTAAGCCATGCCCTCAACATGGTTGAGACACACGACCATGTCTTTTCTCATGTGTTTACTACCATGAAAACTGACTTAAACTTTTAGGTGCAGGGGACATACGGCCAGCCAACACGCCCATGGGGGCTGACCGTGTGTCACGCACAACCTAGACACATGCCCGTGTGTCTACTCGTGTGGACCTTTTTAGGGCTATTTTCCAAGCCTTTGGTCACCCTCTAACATCCATACCCACTTCAAGATTTCAAGGGTATTTAACATGGCCTAATTATACTCTTAAGCAACCTTAGCATAACTCATTGCACTTTAACCTCAGCTTATCAGTTTAATACATGCTAAATTACCCTTTTTGTATTAAAGGTTACCATACCATCAAACACATTTAGACTTGGTTTCATTTTATAACTCATTGCCAATTATGAACTAGCCATCTCCAAGTGGTTTGGCCACATTTCACTTTTCTATTCATGATGTACCACATTCAACCATCTAATGAACATTTAGACACCAACATGCACAATTAGTAGGTTACAACCTACATCAAAATCAGCCATGTCTTATGGCCATATACAAAATGAATAGGTATATCATTCAAGCCTTTACATTGGCTAGTCGAATGACACATATAACAAAATAACCAAAAATCCTATACATGCCATTAAACAAAATGTAAGTATCTATATACCAAAGCAAGACAAGTCAATAATGTGTTGATTCTCCAACCTTCTTCCAATCTTCATGAGTCCACTGCTCTGTAAGACAGGGAAAGAGAAGAGAGGTAAGCATTTATATGCTTAGTAAGTCTGGATAACCGGAAAGTAAACTTACCGGTTAATTAGCATACAACCATATTTACGCAATAATTCCAACAAGCATGAAATAATTCCCCTATCACATACACTCAATCGTCAAGTTATTCTCATAACAATATATCATGTCATTAGTCTTAGATGAGCTCATCAATTCAATATTTCCATTACTATTTCTCATGTTAATCCCGTTGAATTCCTCGGAAATCTCAATGGATAGCCCATTTACCATCAAGTCATACAAGTGATCATCTCAAGTACGTACTCCCATGAACCTTATATCATACGGTGGGATTACCAGTCCAGGCTAAATCCTCCGTTGTAGTAACTCATAGAGCATTATCGGGATTGCCAGTCCAGGATAAATCCCACTTAATGACCATTGCTCTCATCAGCTCGGATCTAAATTACTAGTTCAGGATAAATTTAGTCCTCAATCAGATTACCCGTCCGGGCTAGATCCTTTTTATTTTGAGATTATAGGATTACCCTTCTGGGCTAAATCCTTTTCTGCAATACATGCAGGATCTCATGTCGTGTAAGCCATAAGTTATCCATCAAATCCCCCTTTCTATTTTCAACCGGGACATTTATCATCATTCATTCACACAAGCACATTTCAAGAATTATCATGCCATGAATATCTAGATTTTTATACATTCAAGAACATATGTTTAAGTATATTAAGAGTTTACTTCGAGTTATACGAACTTACCTGGTAATTACTTCTTTTTCATATTTCGGTTATTTCGAAACCTTTCGTTTTCCATGGTCGACCTCTGGAATTGGTTCCTCGGGATTTATACTAATAAAATTTGACTATTAATACATTACATTTTTCATTTTAGGATTTAAAACTCGCCCTCCGGCAACATGACCAATTTGTCCCTAACTTTTCACACTTTTACAATTTAGTTCTAAGGTTCGTATAATTAAATGCATGAAATTTCTAAGTTACCTAAGCCTAGTCGAATGTATTATAAGCTCGTACTAGCCCACATTTTCCTCTATTTCACATTTCTAAGTTGTATACTTTTTTATTTAGGTCCCTTTTTGGTGTTTTCATAAAAAATCACCTAGCAAAAGATGTTTATCCAACATCTAACTTTCATAATCCTCCATAAATCATCAAAAAACAACCATCTCATGCATGGGTCAAATTTCTAACATGAACCCTAGCTTGAAATTTGGGTAGAAATGGATAGAGCATGTTACGAGGGTTTCAAAAATTCGAAGAACATTAAAAACGAGGCTAGGGAACACTTACTATTGAGCTTGAAATGTTGGAAAACCCTAGATATGGAGACTCCTTCAAATTTGGTAGCATGGAGAAGAAAATGAATGAATTTCTGCTTGATTTTCACTTTTTATTTCATTAATTAACTAAATGACAAAAATGCCCTTCCTTACTAACCTTTCTAAATTTTCCATGCAAGCCCATTTTTGTCCAAAAACTTAAAAATTGGGAAAATTGCTCTTTAAGGACCTCTAATTAATATTCCAAAGCAATTTCATGCAAATTGCTTCTAGAATCCAAGTTTTGCAATTTATTCAATTTGGTCCTTAATTTCCAATTGGACACCTTACACATAGAATTTATTCATAAAACTTTAACACATGTTTATTTTCATATCCTAGACCTCATAATGATTATAAAATAATTATTTTAATGTCGGATTTGTGGTCCCAAAACCACTATACCGACTAGGCGCTATTCGGGATGTTACACAACTATATCTTTCCAAATTGGTTGGATTTCCCACTTAATATGGACCTTTCTACCTTCAATAATTGATCTTAAGAATTATCCTAGTTCAGAGGTCTGTTGAGGTAGTACCCTTTTAGCTAGTTACTATCAAAACACAACGAGCAATTAACAATTTGATTTTGACTCCCTACATTTGATCAAGGCATTCACGAATTATTTCCCTTATTCTAAAGTTAAGTGTTTGGAATCGGATGACCATGCCAATCTTTAATGTACCTTTTTTTTCTAGGCAATGAAGATGTTGTGATCTATTGTTAAAGTGTTAATAGGTTTCTTGTCAACCTTGACCTATCTTTTAGCATTTGGGTCTATCCACTTCTCATAAGATTTAAAGGTTTGATTTGCTTGTTTTGAGGCAAGTTTGATCACGTTAACAGGATTTGGGGATTTATCTTCAAAAATGACTTTATTTCTGAGGGTCCATATGTTTCATAAGATAGATGCAAAATTTGTAAATATATCATTTCCTTCTTCCTTACCTGATTTAGTTCTTATTATCATTGAAAGAATCCAATATTGAAGAGAAATCTCCCCAAGTTTGCCACCTGAACCCTTTTTTTTTTTACATTTCCAATGTACATGGAAGAATACTATTTGGAATTTTCCAAATGGAAATGGTAATTTTGAAAGACAATTTACTCGACCACAATATTTTCCAATTACTTTTGTTAATCTGAACATTATTTTGCCTATTGTCATTGCTCCTTCTTTTCTTGAACTTTTCAAATTAGGATAATTTAACTAAGAAATTACCATTTAGATTGAATTTCCATCTTGGTTCCAAACTTCATTCAAAAAAAGGACTTTTATCTTTCCATCTGTTAATAATTGAATTGTGAATCCTTTCCTCTATTTCTTCATTTTTACTTTCATCTATGCTTTGGACTCTTCAAATTTGGTTTGATCTTTTCCATATAAACCCTTATTTAACTTTTTTCTTTTCCATACGCGATGCTCTTCTATACCCATGAGTTTCCCCTTTTTGCTTCATATTGGAGAAAGTTATTATCTTGGCAATATTTCTTAACCAACGTTTCCTTTATGAGCCAACTTTAATTTTTAATGATTCTCCAAGCTTATTTTGCAAGAAGAGCATTATTCATAATTTTCATTCCCCGTATTCCTAGACCTCTTCGTTTTTATCCACGCATAATTTTTGCCAATTAAGATAATGATTTTTCCTTTTTCCTTTTCATCACCCCAACAAAATTGACATACAATTTGATCCATCTTATCACATTCATTATTTGGTGTCTGAGAGAAAGACATCTGAGTAATAGGAATAATTGACGAAAGTGATTTAATTAATGTTAGTTTTCCTTCATGGCCAAGGGTTCTGGCTTTCCATTGTGCTAGTTCCACTTCTATTTTACTTAGGAAAGGTTGAAAAGACTTGTTTTTTGTATTTTGTAGTCGAAGTTTCATTCGTAGATATTTAACCCCTTCATTTTTCACTTTTACATAGAGCAAGTTCTTAAACATTTATATGAATTTCGTGTGGCAATTTCTGCTCTAAAGAATGTCAAACTTATCATAATTAATTTGGAGTCCTTAACATTCTCAAAAAATGTCAAGAATTCTTTTAATCTAAAAAATAGGAGTCTCTATTTACCTTGAAAAATAGGTAACTATCATATGCAAACATGAGGTTCGAAATTGGAGTGCTCCTTCTTGCAACCTCAAGTCCTTGAATTTTCTTTTCACCTTCTGCTTTGTTAATCATTAGTGACAGAATGTTTTGGCAAAGTATAAATAAATATGAAGACAATGGGTCCCCTTGCCTAATACCTCTGTTTGGGACAATAGTACTCGAGGTTGCTCCATTATAAGAATTTGGTCGGAGGTAAAAGAGATGCATGTTAGGGTTAAGTTGACCCACTTCTCATCAAACCCACTTGCAATTAAAACTACCTTAATAAAATTCCAACTCAGTCTACTATAAGCTTTATTAATATCAAGCTTTAGCAGACCAAGAACGCCCTTACCCTTATTTTTTTTCTTAATTTGGCCCAATAATTTTGAGCAAAGGATGATATTATCACTAATTTGTCTTCCTTTTACAAAAGCATTTTGGAACGGGGAAATCAAGGTGCCAAGGATTGGTTTAAGCCTTCTCACCAGGATTTTAGTGATAATCTTATAAGTAACAATACATAAGCTTAGGGAACAATAATGACTAATCTATTTTGGGTTATTCTTCTTTGGTATAAGGACAATAAATTTCATCTTCACTTCTTTGAACATTCTCCTAGTGTTGTGGTAGTTAAAACAAGCATCCGTCAGAAGTGGTCCTTGTTGGATTTGGTGCCCTAAGTGTAGTATTTTCATCGATGTGCATTTGTAGTTTTTTGAACATATTGGTTTAATAAAATTATTCATAAATTATATTAATACCCTTTGTATATGGTTTTCACGTGATTTTTTCATGTAAAGCAAAATAGAAACAAATATTAACTCTTTAGTTGTCTAGTGTTTAACTAATACTAAGTAATATTATGTGGTCAGATCGTAATACAGAAAGACAACTGTTAAAGATATGTAACCCAAATTCTTGTTAAATAAAATACAAATGGCAAGGTAGGGGGATCTATGAGGGCGAAGGCTGAGAGCCAGAGGCCCAAATGAAATACGTATAGAAGGGTTTAGAATAAGGTATTTTAACCTTACTACATTACTTCTATTTGATTTTGTTTAGAATATGGTTTTACAAACCTATAAATGATGTAGTCATCTCTTCTCTTGTATTATTCGAATTCGACATAGTGAATTTTCTTCTCATTTATCCGTTTTGTTTCCTAAAAGGGTTTCCACGTAAAATCTGTGTATTTTATTTTATTCTATTTACCTCTCTTTTCTTGCCATTATCGACACTCTTTTTTTACAAATTAGTATCAGAGCTTTCCGGGTTGCTTATCTCGATCACTGTAATGGCATCACTGAAGTATGAAATTCCATTATTGGATCACAACACCAGATTCGTATTCTGGCAGATAAAGATGTAGGCAATTCTTTCGGAGATGGATTTGGAAGATGCCCTGCTGGGGATAGAAAAGATGCCTTCGACATTGACGGAGGAAGAGAAAAAGCGTAAAAATTAAAAGGCCTAGAAACAATTACATTTACATTTGTCTAACAAAATTTCACAGGATGTGATGAAGGAAAAAACCGTCGCTACATTATGGGCAAAATTGGAGCAACTATGCATGTCAAAAACCCTGACGAGTAAGTTACATATGAAGCAATGTATTTATGCTCATCGTTTAGAAGAAGAGCATTTATGCACGGACACTTAACTATGTTTAAAGAAATTATCTCGAACCTAAAGGCCATGGAGGTTCAGTTTGATAAAGAAGATTTAGGGTTGATTCTACTTTGTTTGTTACCCATTTCCTATTCAACCTTTAGAGACACGATTTTGTATAGCCACAAATCTCTCATAGTTGATGAGGTCTATGATTCTTTGTCATTGTATGACAAGATGAAGCATCTTGTGATTAAAGCTAACTATTAAAGAGAGGGACTTTTTATTTATGAGAGACAAGATCGGAATATTGACGATTATTGTGGAAGGATACAAGAACAAAATCCTCTCAATAAATCTAAGGGTAGATCGAGATCTTTAAATAGAGGTAAAACCTATAACTTCTACAAAAAGAAAGGGCACATTAAATCTGAGAGCTATAAGTTGCAAAACAAGATCAAAAGGGAGGTTTCGAATCAAAAGGGAAAACAACCAGAAAAATTTGGTGAAGCTGATGTTATAAAGGACTATAGCGATGGTGAACTCCTAGTTGCTTCTGCAAACAATTCTAAAGTGAGTGAGAAGTGGATCCTTGATTCTAGTTTCACTTTTCATATGAGTCCCAACCGGGATTGGTTTATAACTTATGAAACAATGTCTGAAGGTATTGTTTTAATGGGAAATAATGCTTCATGTAAAATCGCAGATGTTGGAACAATTAAAGTTAAGATATTGGATGGAGTTGTTAGAACACTTAGTGACATATGAAATGTTCTAGAATTGAAGAGAAATTTGATCTCATTGAGTATTCTTGATTCAAAAGGGTACAAATACGCAGTCGAAAGTGGGGTTTTGAAGATTTCCAAAGGTTCTATCGTTATGATGAAAGGGTAGAGAAAAATTGCCAAGTTATATGTTTTGCAAGGTTCTACTGTTATTAGTGATGTTGTAGTTGCTTTGTAACAACCCTAACCCGTATTTGTCGCTAAAATAGGGTTACGGAGCAATACCATAAAAACATAACATAAAAACATATGTTTTTAAACATTAATGTAAACATGGCATAATTCATTCATATACATGCAAATCACCCCTTAATTGAGCCCTTGAGGCCTTAGAAACACTTTAGAAATGATTTGGGACTAAATCGAAAACATTTGAAACATTGAGAAAAAAGTGGGAAAAATTAAATTGCAGGTATCACACGACTGAGATACACGCCCGTGTCTCAGGCCGTGTAACAATCGAAATAGGGACATACAGCCATGTCCCAGCTTGTGTTCGTGCCTGTGTAACTCTCTGACTTGGGTCACACGGTTAAGCCACACACTCATGTGCCAGGCCGTGGAACTTTTGAAATGGCCTTACATGCCTGTGTACTAGGCCGTGTGCTAGGTCGTGTAACTGCTTGACTTGTAATATTTAAAACTTATAGGGGACACACGTCCGTGTCGTAGGTCGTGTGGACAAGAAATTAACCAAAATCAAGCCATTTCCTTCACCCATTCAAAGCATACACCTACAAGCCGTTTGCACCTTTCACCAAGGCATCAAAACATACCAAAACATGCATAATAAGACCAATTCAATAAGCCATTATTCCATTCAACCAATATGCCATATAGGCACCTCAATCACAAACAAGCACATATACCTAATCTTATATATTTGGCCATAACTCATCTATACATATCTAGCTCAATTCTATAGCAAATTATACCATAATTGCCCGTATTGAAGCTATACTGTCACATACCAAATTTGTCATTCAAAACATGCATCAACTTAGCCATAATAACACCAACCATCAAGGCATCCAAGTACCATAAATACATCAACTATAATAACATATACATTCCAAACATAATAATCAGATCATTAAACACAAGTCCACCTATACATGCTATTATAATCTTGACCAAAACATCAAAATCTACCGATATAATCACTTGATAGTGTGATAGGTCTCCGACAAGCTTCCAAACCGATCAAGCTTTCGATAATCTAAAAGATATAGGAAAGAAAACTATGTAAGCACATAATGCTTAGTAAATTTGTATAACATGAACAAAACTTACCATTTCAAATGCACAACCTTAAATTTAAACATAATACAATCCAACAAATAGCTTAGCATAAGCCTAATCATTTGTTAGTACATTAACACATAATTCACTTGAATTATCACATGGTAAGGTAAATCACATGAACATATCTCTATTGAATTCATACTTTCCATAATCATGAATATACATACATGGATCATTGATATTTCATATATTTCCATAGGATCATAATATAGTCAATTGGAACACTTACCGTTCCTTCCCTTTTCATGCTCGTTGAACCACTTAGAATAATATCGGATACGCGTGAAGCTCACACAAAGTGTGCTAAACATATGGTTGAAACCATTCATTTTCCTTTTCCTTTACATCATTGCTCACTCGAGCCATAAATGAGTCTGCACATACAAGTTGACGGCCAGAATGTAGCTACACGATGCCGCTAACACAAGCTGACGAGTATCCACAACAAATGCCAGAACTCAACCATCGGTGGGACATTCAGGACCAGCATCCAAAACATGGTAACCCTAATGACAAGCCATTTGTATCATATATATTCCTAAGGTACAAACAAGGCTTGATAATCATCGCATGTTTTTGGATCTCCATTGTTTCATGACATGATAAATAACACAATAGCATGCATATATCAAATAACATTAAAATGTCATTTAAACATACAAACTTACCTTGATAAATAAGGCATAAAAACGTAATTGATTAATTCGAAGCTTTCGCTTTTCCCTGATCTAACTCCATACAAGGTTTAACTTGATCTAAATAGATAAATTCAATTCATTTAATTCCTCTATTATTCAATTCAACCCCAAATTCATACTTTTGCAAAATTACACTTTTGCCTTTAGTATTTTAACTTCTTTATAATTTAGTCCTTAAGCTCGTAAACTGACATTTAAGCATTTTCATCCCTAACCCATGCTAGCCAAATTTATTATAAATCCATAACAACTCATAAAAATTATTATTTTAAAATTTCACCATGTACTTTTACTATTTTAACAAATAAGCCCCCTAAATAACATTTTCATCAAAAATCCCTTTACAAAACTTGTTTATTTATCAACAAGGACTCATAATATTTCATTAAACTTAAAAAAGTATACAAAAATGTTCATGGAAAAACTCTAAACCTTTAACAATTTTATAAATTAGTCCCTGGGCTAGATAGATTAAGCTACAACGATCCCGAAAACATAAAAATAATTAAAAAAAAGACAAAGTATCACTTACATGCAATAGATATCCTAGTCGAATGCTCAAGCTCCTTCAATGGAGTTTCTTAACCTAATTTTCTGTGGCGATGAACCAAAATGATGATAACTTTCTATTTTCTTTTATTTGACTTGTGTTAATTTTATAATTTATAAAATTAACCTTGGTTATAAACCTTAAAACCACTTAATATTATGTCCACCTTAGTCCATTAATAATAGTAATGGTCTAATTACCATCTAAGTCCTCTTACAATAAAGTTATATAGCCATTTGATACCTTTACCTACTAGAACTCTACTTTTTCACCTTTTACGATTTAGTCATTTTCACTTAATTAAGCATGCAAACATCCAAATTTTTTAATAAAATTTTTATACGACCCTAATAACATACTATAGACATTAAAATAATAATAAAATAAATATTTACTGGTTGAATTTGTGGTTCTGAAACCACTGTTTTGATTTCACTAAAAATACGCTGTTACATGCTTCCTCTTCCTTGTCAGATGATGATGTTACTAGACTTTGGCATATGCGTCTAGGGAATATGAGTGAAAAAAACATGACATAATTGAGCAAAAGAGGACTTCTTGATGGGCAAGGCATTAGCAAACTGAAGTTCTGTGAGTATTGCATTTTTGGGAAGCAAAAGAGAGTTTAATTCACCATAGGAATCCATAAGACGAAGGGAACGTTGGGTTATATTCATTATGATATTTGGGGAACATCTAGAGTGCCTTCGAAACGTGGAGCTAATTATATGCTAACTCTTATTGATGATTTTTTGAAAAAAGTTTGGGCATTCTTCTTGAAGTAGGAAAACAATGTGTTTTTCGCATTCAAGTTTTGGAAAACTATGGTTGAGAAATAGAAAGGAAAATAGATAAAACACCTTTGGATAGATAATGACTTGGAGTTCTATTCTGACGAGTTTAATGAATTGTCCAAATTAGAAGGGATCGTGAGACACTTGATAGTTCGTCATACTCCACAACAAAATAGTGTTGCAATATGAATGAATAGAACAATTCGATGTATGTTATTGAATGCTAATATGCCAAATTTGTTTTACATTAAAGTAGCCCCTACTACATGTTTTTTGATCAACCGATCTCTACCCGTTACCATTGAGAAAAAGGCTCCATAAGAGATATGGTCTGGTAAGCCTGCTGATTATTCTAATTTAAATATTTTTGGGTGTCCTGCATATGCTCATGTTGATATTGGTAAATTGGAACCGATATCTATTAAATGTGATTTTCTTGATTATAAGGCTGGTGTAAAAGGGTATAAGTTATGGTGTCTTGAAAATAGAAAAGTTGTAATTAGCAGAGATGTTGTTTGTGATGAAACTGTTATGCTGCCTAACTTATCTCTTAAAGACTCTTCAAATAAAGAACAACAAAAATAGGTGGAGCTTCAGATTGATCTAATATCTAAAACAGATTCGAATCCTTAAGTTAGTACAAAAAATCATAACAGAGCCACTTATTCACCATAATATTCTATTGCTAAAAATAAAACTAGAAGAGAAATTAAACCTCTAAAGAGGTATGTCGAGGCCGATCTAGTTGCTTATACTTTAAATGTGGCTGAAGATATAGATGGAAATTAAGAGCCATATACTTATTTCGAGGCAGTTGGCTGTGAAGACTCAGAAAAGTGGATGTTTACCATGCAAGAAGAGATGAAGTTACTCCACAAGAGCAGAACATAGGATCTTGTAAAGCTTCCTAAAGGTAAAAAGACTGTTCGTTGTAAATAGGTGTTTGAAAGGAATGAAAGGACTCCAAGAGTTGAAGAACCTGAATATAAATCAAGGCTTGTTGCAAAAGGTTACAGTCAGACTCCAGGTACGGACTTCACAGATGTGTTTTCCCTAATTATGAAACACAGTTCTATTCGAGCCTTACTTGGTATTGTGGTCATGTATGATTTGGAGCTCAAACAGTTAGATTTAAAAGTAGTTTTTCTGCATAGAGAACTTGAGGAGGACATTTTATGCAACAACCAAAGGGGTTTACAGTCTCAGAAAAATAGGACTATGTTTGCTTGCTGAAAAAGTCCTTTGACGGTTTGAAACAGTTTCCAAGAAAGTGATACAAGAGGTGTGATTCTTTTATTACTTCTCATGATTTCAAAAGAAGTAGCTTTGATAGTTGTGGTTATTTTAAGAAAAATAGTGATGGTTCTTGTGTGTATCTACTCCTCTATGTTGATAGCAGGAAAAGATAAATAAGAGATAAGAAATGTCAAAGCCTAACTTAGTAAAGAATTTGAGATGAAGGATTTGGGAGTAGTAAAGAAGATACTTAGTATGAAGATTCTCAGAGATAGAAAAACCAGTAAATTGTACCTAAGTTCAAAAGGGTACATTGAGAAAGTTCTTTGCAGGTTCAATATGTAGAGTGCTAAGCCTGTTAGTACTCCTTTAGCAGCCCATTTCAGACTTTCATCGGCTTTGTCTCCACAATCAAATGATGAGATTAACTATATGTCACATGTTCCATATTCTAGTGCAGTGGGATCTTTCATGTATGCTATAGTTTGCTCACATTTAGATTTATCATGTGCAGTTAGTGCAATAAGTAGATACATGGCTTGTAAAGAAGCTATTTGGTTAAAGGGGCTCTTTAGTGAACTCAATGAAGACCTTCAAATTAGTACAGTATTTTGTGACAGTCAAAGTACCATATTCCTTACGAAGGATCAAATGTTTCATGAGAGAACTAAGCACATTAATGTTTGATATCATTTTGTTGTGATATTATTGCTCATAGTGATATTGTTGTGATTAAAATCAGTACTCATGATAATCCTATAGATATGATGACTAAGTCACTTTCGATAACCAAGTTTGAGCATTTCTTAGACTTGGTTGGTGTTTATTGTTGAGTATAAACCCTTTATGGGTTTCATGGAATGGGTGAAGAACTTGTTCGTTGAGAGTTCGTGATGAAGAACTTGTTCGTTAAGAATTCGTGTCAAGGTGGAGATTGTTAACCTTATTGCATTACTTCTATTTGCCTTTGATTAGAATACGGTTTTACAAACCTATAAATAGACATAACCGTCTCTCCTTTTGTATTATTTGAATTTGACATAATGAATTTTCTTCTCATCTGCTTGTGGTTTTTTCCCAAAAGGGTTTTGTAACAACCCGATTTTGGGCTTAGTCAGAACAGTGGTTTCGAGACCACAAATCCAAAGTTGAGAAAATTATTTTATTAATTTTTTTGGGGTTATAGCCTGATTAAGGGTGTATGAAAAATTTGGTGAAGTAATTTTAACATTTGAGGGCTTAATTTCGAAAAAGGACTAAATCACATAAAGTGCAAAAATCCTATTTTAATAGCTAAAGGTGCCAAATAGCTAGAGAACCTAAATTGGGGGTCTTTAAAATACAATTAGACCCTAAGATAGTGCATGGCCGGCCATAGGAGACAATTTGGTCAAAAAGTCCAAGTTTGGTGGCTAATTTGACTAAAAGAAATAAAATAAAATAAAAGATGATATCACATTCTCATCTTCTTCACTACCACTGATTTTCAGCCTTTTTTAAGGGTTTTGAGCTTCAAAAATTTCAGCAACTTGTTCCTCTTGCAAGTAAGTGATTTACATACTTTTTGTTGATGATTTTTACATTTTTGGACCCCTTGAAGCATAAGCTTTCTATTAAGAGGACTATTTTGCAAAATGGTTGAGAGTTTAGGGTTTTTTCATGAAAGCATATGTGTAGTTTTCTGAAACTTTACGAAAGAATATGAGTATTAAATGTGTAATAAACAACTTTTGTGAAAGGATTTCTCATGAAAACCTTAATAGGGACTATTTTGCATAAGTTGAAAATTTGATGATAAATGTGTGAGATAATGGAAATTTTGGATTTGCTATAAGAGAAAAAGGGGTTTGGTTAGGCTTTTGATATGAGGAAAGTCGATAAAAATTGATTTTCGGACCTAGAGGTAAAATGGTCATTTTGTAAAAGTCCATGGGCAAAATGGTCTTTTTGCCCAAGTATAAATTATTGAGTGCCTATATCGATAAAGTGATTAAATTTTTGAATTTTTGTTATTATAGATCAAGAAATTCAAACTCCGAACTTAGATTGGAGGAAGGCGAAGCAAATTGATTTGACCGACTAGACACTATATTTTGTAATCGAGGTAAGTTGTATGCAAATAATACAACTACATTGTCATTATATGTGATGAGTTAATTTAGCATGAATTATTTGATTTTGGAAATGAGAATGCATGATGATAATTTAGATAGCAGGATTCCCGTTTGAACCATAAGAAATAAATCGGATATTCATGCCATGACGTATGGGTTATTGTGAGCTAGTGTAAGACATGTCTGGGACATGCATTAGCCACATTACGAGAGCCAGTGTAAGACCATGTATGAGACATGGCATCGGTATTGAGACGAGAACTAGTGTAAGACATGTCTGGGACATGCATCAGTCTCGAGATGTAAGCCAGTGTAAGACATGTCTAGGACATGCATCGACTACGAGTTGAGCTAGTGTAAGACCATGTCCGGGACATGGCATCGGCATCCTACCTTATATTGAGGCTCATTGAATATCCGGTAGTGTTCCGAATGGTTCAACGGTGAGAGTTATGGTTTAAAATCAAGATAAAAGTATAACCGTGTTGTGAGTGATACAAGTACCTATTCAGTCTGTGTGAGACGTGAGTTCAATATATATTATATGATGAGTATTGGATTGTGATGAGTAAGTTGTGTTTATGCCTAATTATATCAAGAGCATGTTGATGAATGGTATAGTTGTTGCTATGTGTTTGCATACTTCTTACTAAGCTTTATGCTTACTCCCTCTCTTCTCCATTTTCTTATAGTGTCGCCTAAATAGCTCGAGGATAAATAGTCGTCAGAGGCCACGATCACTCTATCATTCGAAGCACTCGGTATAGTTAGATTTCTAGGGCTAGAATTTAATGTTTTGTGTCATTGAGAAATAGCCAAATGTATTGGCTTGGGATAAATAAATTTATTTTGTATAAGGTCATGGATAATGGTCAATGCTCATTTTGATATTTATATTGAAGATATTATTTTAATGGATGAGTTAAACGCACAAATAAAATGTTGTCCATCGTGGTTAGTTTGGCTATGTTATGGGCCTTTGTTTGGTATAGATTAATTTTATGCATGTTATGTAAATAAAGGTGGCAAAAAGGTTTCGTAAATAGCCTTATTTTGTCCACACGGGTAGGCACACGAGCGTGTGTTTAGTCCATGTGTGACACACGGTCCGCCACATGGGCTTGTGATCTGGCCGTGTGTCCCCTGCACATAAAATTTACAAGTCAGTATGCATGGTAATAAGCGCATGGGCAGAGACACGGCCGTGTGTCTCAGCCATATGAAAAGCCAAATATTTAAGATACGTTTCGTATCAACCTGCAAAGCCAAGTATTGTGCACTCGCGGTTTGCAATAAAATGCCCTAGCGGAGTTAATGTTCAAAATAATTTCTTCTCTTCTCTTCTACTCTCCATCATCCGTGCTACATTTCATTTTCTCCAACTCCATTCGGACCAATTAGCAGACAGTGAAGCAACTGCCCTTATTCTACTTGCAAACACGAAGGCAATGCAAACTTACAGCTATCTTAAACCAAAAATAGCAGTAATGAAGCAATGTAACAATCGGAAGTTTCCAGTAAAACTAACAGCAGTAAAACAGCCTAACATTCAGCTATTTTAAGCCGAAAATAACAGTAATGAAATAATACAACAATCGGCAGTTTAAACTAAAAACAATCAGCAACAAAACATTCTAACATTCAGCAATTTTAAGCCGAAAATAACAGTACTGAAACAATACAACAATTAGCAGTTTAAACTAAAAACAACCAGCAGCAAAACAGTGAGGCAATCGGCAAATTAAATCAGAATTAGCAGCAATGAAACAGGGAAGCAATTGATAAAATTAAACCAAAACTAAAAACATTAAAACAAGGAAACAAGGGACAGATTTAACCAGATATGGTAGAAAGAAAACAAGGAAACCATTGACAAATTTAACCAAAAGCAGCAGTAATAAACAATAAAACACTCGGCTCTGGCTTAATTAATTAATGTGCAAAGGTTTTATGTGGCAATTAACCACTTTTTAATAAGTGGGATGATTAATGTTTGGCAATGTTAAAATTAAATTTAAAATAATAGTTAAAGTATATTAAAACAAAAAAAAAGGTTAAGGCATTGTCACCTTCTTCATTTCTCCCTAATCTCCACTTATTCTACCATTGTTGAGCTTGGGATAATTCGACCAAACTTTTGTTCCTGCATGTAATTCTAATCTAAACCCTGTGAAAGTTTAAAAAAGTTTTTATTGATGTTAATTGAAGCTTTTGAATGTTAATTGTATATTTTGAAGTTTAGAAATGAATTAGGACTAATTTGTAAAAAAATTGCTAGTTTTAAATTTAAGGACTAAAATGAAAATATTTCAAATTTGGCTTGAGATTTATATAAATATTGATTGTAGAGGGCTGTATAAGGATAAAATTGAAATCAAATTGAAAATCAAGGTTCAATTGTGAAAGTGATAGTTATTTCGATTTAAGGGACTAAATTGAATAAAATGTAAAAATTTAAGGTAATTTGAAAAATGAAACCGAATTAAGATAGGATTACAACATGCTATTTTGAGATGTTTGAAATTGATTAATTGAAATAAATTATTATATAGATTGAGATTTGAGCTAATCGGGGGATAATCGAGGAAAAGTAAATTTTATGAGTTAGTCCTCGAAGTTTTGTGTCACTGATTTTGTCAGGTAAGTTCGTATGGACTTACTTTATTAATCTTTGATATGTTTGTATTATTTATATTTTACTGTTAATTATAAATATAATACATAAATAACGTTTTTTTTGCATCAAATGATTTAAATCGTAAAATATGAAATATATGATAAAATGCATAGATGTGTAGTATTGAATGAATGTGAAATTGTTAGTTTTATTGGGTCAAAAAGTGGTCGATGGAGCTTATCAATACTTATTTGACTCAGAATTAAGATGATTCTAGTTTTAGCCGACTTGAGAACTAAACTAGTATTTCTTCATAAAATTCAAGAACCTTAGAATGAAGTTTGCTAACTTAAGATTTGTACTTTAGAGTTCAATATTGATGGTAACGGAAATATATGTCTTTGTAACCGTTTGAGTATGCCGAAAGATTCAAAATTGAAACGAAATAACTTACGTGAAGCTCACTGCAGTACCTATTTGTTTTTACCAAGGTGTACAATTGTATTTATAGTAAAGTATAAAAGAAAGATTTCAGAATATGTGACAAGAAATTTGATACATTAACAAGCTAAAGCTGAGCATCGAGTTCCATCAAGTTTGCTAAAACTTGTGATGATTCCTGAATGGAAATAGAATTAAGTCACTATGGATTTCGTATAAGGTTTATCCCTATCACCAAAAAATAAACATGCAATCTGGGTTATTGTTGATAGGCACTATTTTGATCAGAGGAACAAAAGATAGTTTGCATTATCTGAAACTGTTTGGAAGTTGCCTCATATCGTCAGAAATTGAATATCGATATAAAAGAAAGGAAATCTCAGACTAGGATTCATATGACCGTATGAAATTGAATTACAGCCTGACTTATCATATTCAGAAGAACTGATAAAGATCTTGGTGCGAGAAGTAAAAGAACAATGCAATAAATGAGTATTGTTAGTAGCAATTTTATGGTACTAATATGGTACATAGGAAGTTACGTGGAAAACCGAAGAATCCATGAGATCACAGTACCTGAACTTAATTATTTCAAGTAAGAAATTTCAAGGACGAAATTTTCTAAGAGTGAGAGAGTTGTAATAGCCCGATTTTTAGCAGTACCAGAAACAATAGTTTTGGAACTTTGTTTTCCGACGATGAGTCTGTAAATATTATTTTATTAATATTTACAAGGTTATTACAATATCATACTAAATTTTGGTATAATAATTTTAGTTATGTGGAAAGTTAGTCAAGGTACAAGTGTATTGGTTTAAAAGTCAGTGGTGTTGGAAATTGAGGTATCGGGACCTCATTTCAATAAACCAAGCTTGTAAATATTTTCATTAAATATTTACAAAATTTTCATATAGGTGAATTGAATTTTGGTCCAAAAATTTTATTGAATTGATAGTTAATTAATGTATAAAGATTAAATCGTAAAAACTATAAAAGTTCATCGATATTTATTTTTATTAGCTAAAAGACTTAATTAATTAATTTCCAAGGTTCTATGTGGCAATTAACCACTTTTTAATAAGTGGGATGGTTAATGTTCGGCTTTTATTAATTTATATGTGAACATTAAGTTAAAAATAATAGTTAAAGTATATTAAAACAAAAAAAAGGTTAATGCATTATCACCTTCTTCATTTCTCTCCATTCTCCTCTTATTCCACCATTGTTTCAGCCAAACTTTTGTTCTTGCATGTAAGTCTAATCTAAATTCATTTTTTTGTAATTTTTATGATTTTAATATCGTTGTAGCTTAATTTAGTTATCTCGAGTATTAAATCGTAAAATTGTTAAAGTTTAAAAAATTTGTCATTAATGTTAATTGAAGCTTTTGGATGCTAATGGTAGATTTTGAAGTTTAGAAATGAATTAGGACTAATTTGTAAAAGAAATTTTGTTAGTTTCAAATTTAAGGACTAAAATGCAAATATTTCAAATTTGGCTTGATACGTATATAAATATTGATTGTAAAGGGTTGTATAAGGATAGAATTGAAATTAGATTGAAAATTGAGGTTCAATTGTGAAAGTGATAGTTGTTTCAGTGTAAGGGATTAAATTGAATAAAATGTAAAAGTTTAGGGAACATTTGAGAAATGAAACTAAATTAATATAGGATTACAATAAGCTATTTTGACATATTTGAAATTAATTAAATGAAATAAATTATTATATAGATTGAGATTTGAGTTAATTGGGGGATAATCGAGGAAAAGTAAATTTTGCAGGTTAGTCCTTGATGTTTTGCGTGTCACTGATTTTGTCAGGTAAGTTCATATAGACTTACTTTATTAATCCTTGATATGTTTGTATTATTTTTTTTGTTGTTATTTATAAATGTTATACATTTATATAAACTTTTTGGCATCAAATGGATTAAATCATAAAATATGATATATATATATATGATAAAATGAATAGATATGTAGTATTGAATGAATGTGAAATTGTTAGAATTTGATGATGAGTATATGATGATATTACATAGTTTAAAATATATTTGGATTGCTTTTTGAAATATGAAAAATGTATATATGGTTACAAAGATTGAATTAGTATGAATACGATAATAGTACCGTATGAAATGAAACGATTATGTGAAATGATGTTATGTATAGAGTGATTATTCAAAGATTAAAATGTTATTAAGACAATGTTAAGGCCTGTGTGAACTTAGTGAATGATTAGGATACATATGACATGTCATTAAGGTTTTAAAGTATCAGGTACTATGTACCGCTGATTATATATTATCAGGTACTATGTACTGATGACTATATTATTAGGTACTTTGTATCGGTGTTTATATTGTATCAGGAACTATGTGTCGGTGTTTATATCTTATCATGTACTATATATTGGTGTTGGTCGTCATAATATTAGCTAATTTTATTCTTTTAACTAACTGAGGAAGAATTTACAAATTGATAAAACTCGGTGGGCGAATTTTACATCTCCAAGGAAAACTGCTTTGATTCCCTATCAGAAAAATTCCTAATTCTCCCTTTGGGGCTTCCATTCTTGCATAAAGTTCTTGTCTCGGTACTTAAAATGTGGGAGAAGGTTTTTTACTAGTGAATCGATATTCAAAATCATTCCATTCTGGATCCCTTTCTCGATCAAAGCATCGGATTTCTAAATTCTCATAGGGACTAACCAGAATTCCTTCCAGGGCCTGTTGAATTATTTTTATAGATTCTGTCATTTCACTGATTCGGGCTAAATAATCAGCTAATGAATCTTCTTCTTTTTGCCACTGGATTTCCCAATCAATTCATTGTAGCACTCATAATGATCAACTTTTCGAAGATCCCATTTGATTCCAGATACTCGTAGCATTAGGTCGAATAAACCCTAATTTATTACTTCTTCTCCACCAAGATACCTTACCAATGGCTGAGATCCAGTATTTATTGTGGATTCTCCACAGCTTGTGTAAGCAGCATCGAGTAAAGGTTAATGTCCCTATTTGTAGCTCATTTGAGCAATTCTATCCTGAGTTTCCAAGGTTAATTTACTATAAATCTCCGAACGAAAACATTAAGTAAATGGATGTGAAATGAATAGAAAGATTAAATGGAAAATCAATTGTTACATGTATGAATTGAGTGTGAATAAAAGATTGAATGTATTAAATTGTAATGTTACAAAACGAGCATGATTGAATGTGATATGAAAGAGAACTTAAGTATACGTGTTTATAAATTGAGCATGAATTTGAATATCATATGATTTGATGCATTAAATCATTCTATAAGTATATGTGTTTTGCATCAGTAGTTCTTGATGTATAAATAAACTAACCTTTTTGTTGTTTTTATGAGAATGTATGCAAAAATACAAGGAATGCAAGGATGTTATATTAATTACCAAATTGGTTCAATAGTTTAATTTAGTTTAAAGTCAAGGTATGTTGTGTCAAGGTATGTTGTGTAAAGTTCATACAAGCTTACTAGGTATTCATAATGCTTATATTATTTTCTTTTTTATCTCTATATAGGTTATTTTGTGAAACACGTTAGTCGAATCAATCTGGAGCTCACCCTATCCAATTTCTATTTTGGTAAAACTTTTCCTTATTCCATTCAAGGTTATGTGGCATGCATATAGGATCATATTTGTACTTATATGGTTTTGAATGAATATGAGCTTGGTCTAGTGATGATATGAACCTTGGGATGATTTGGTAAGTTGTGCAAATGTGTGTGTGTAAATCTTCATTGTCGTAAGCCATATTTGTGACAAGTGAATGGCTAGGTCCTAATGTTCCATAGGTTGATATAACTTATTTGGATTGATAGAATTGTTTGGCTTTGAATTTCATTTGATAGTATAAGTTTTGGAATATGGAAATTATATTAAAAATGGTGTTAAATTGTATGTCTATGTATATAGGCTTAATATGTATAAGTGTCATCTGGTTGACAATGTTTTAATATGTGCATACCAATGTTTTAATATGTGCATACCACTTGTTCATGACCATAAAATGATATGTTTATAAGTCTTGCTAAATGCTTGTGCTATCTTGAATGTGGTTTTTTATGTGATCAAGGTGAAGAAATGTATAAATGTGAATGTCAATTGATTATAAAATGAGGTGCAAGGTTTCTCAAATGGATAAAGTTTTAACATGTTATATGCATGTTTACAAGCCTTGATAAGTGTTTGTGTTAGTGTTTGTGAATGTTTAAATGTCTATTTGATGGATATAGAATGGGATGAGTATTGTCACACTTGGTTCCTTATAAACCCAAAAATTGGGAACAATTTGGGGATTAAATTGAATAAGACTATAAGCTGGCAGTCTCTACTGAAAAATTAGTAAAAGCTAGGAACGAAATTGAGCATGGTTGAAATTTAAGTTTGGTTTGGCTAGATTAAAACCAATTGTTTCGTTAGTGCGAGACAAAATGATTGTCAATGGATGGTTTCTAAATGATTGAAGACCGTGTATGAGGGGCTATAAATGGTTGAGAAGTGAATCCTCAGGTGGATTCCTCCCAATTTTGATTCATTATTTCCTCTTCTTCATCTTCCTTGGTTGCTCTAAGGAAGCGGTGGTTATGGAAAGCTTTACATGGAACGATGATTGTGAGGAATTAGTCAGAAAAGTAGAAAATTTGGGGAGCTAGTAAGGTTCTAAGTCATTCAGTGCACGTAAGATTTAGGAAAAAAAGTTAAGGGTTTTCAGAACCATTTTAGGGGATTCTATTTGTTTTTGGAAAGCTAAGTTTAAGATGAAAATACTAAGTTTAACTCATGATTTTTCATACTTAGCTACTAGAAGAGTGGAAGCTCTGGCGTTTAAAAAGCTAAAAAGAGGAGGAGGCAATGAAGTGTCAGATGAGTTTCTGTACTCCTGGAATGCTAAGTACATTTTAGATAAAATAGGTATATACGTATTTGCCACTTTAGCTCAGTATGCATAAATTAAATCTTATTTCATTGTACTTTATCTATGAAATGCATGAGTTGAATATTTACGGTTGTAGTATGTAAAAGGCAATTAACGACAGGTTAGACGAAGTTAGGAATGGGAAAAAGGGGTGATTCCGTTAGATACTGACATACGGTGTTACTGTGCAAACTGTAATGAGCAAAGATCTAGGCATTGTGAAGGGGACACTATAGTGTTCGAGCATCAATGTTAGGAATGGTGAAATAGATGAATGGGTGGAGGAATAGGGAAATTGGAATTTCGTTAAGATTCCGCCATCTGAGATTGTTAGGAGCAAACCGTGATGTGTGAAGCTCCGGGCCTTGTGGGGGGGACACTTCAGTGTTCGAGCATCAAGGTAGATACAAGATGAATTGATGTCGATAGTTATAAGGTTCCATAGAGCAATATCATGATGATAATTAGTAGGCTCTATGGGGCGACACCGTAATGGCGGTAAGGTCTTTCGGGGCAACACCTACAAGAGGTTTAAGGTGTAAGATCGTAGCTCAATTAAGGCAAATAGTGTAGTTTATCGGGAAATAAACACAGAGTAGTCTGTCGGGACAGTAAAAACATGGTAGTCCGCTAGGACAATAAACATGTATGGTCAATCAGAGCTATAATAGTGGGATATTTTGCAAACAAGGTTTAGCTAGTGGGTCGAAGTGGCGTATGGGTGGGCGTCTGGTAGGGCATATGGGTAGTCGTGAAAGCCTTCTAGAATAGTAGTCGTGAAAACTAGTAGAACCCATTGGCGTCTGGTGTACAGGCGAATGAAAAATGGTTTAACCAAGGATTGCATATAATGAGTCGCCATTAAGATTCGCTAGTGGGCGCTCAAAGACACCCTGTAAGCTACAGATTGAACATAAAGTACACTGGTGGGTCTATAAGGAAAGGAAGGGTTAGTTAGAACCCATTGACAAAAAAAATGATACACTGGGTGACATATATGTCTGTCAAGACTATTCCTCTTCAAAAGGAAAACTTCTGAGAAAGTACCAGCCAATGCCTAGTTCCGCGGAAAACCAGCATAAGGGAGAAAATGTGAACACAGATGAACACTTCGCTGATAGCCTATTGGATACTGAAGGTCAAAGTGGTTCATAATTGATGAACATGTCACACTTACGAGCACGGTATCCTGAACAAGGCGAATTACAAAGATGTAATCCAACCACTATTCATCTCAAGTGGAACTTAGTTTGCCAGAGTGGCGAGGGACCTTAATAATTATCTTGAAGAATGATATGCCAGCCAGTCCTTCAAGACTACGATAAGATAAGGAGCCACTATGGGCTAAGCAAAATTGGAGGGTAGGCCTAAGGAACTACCTGTTAAGAACATGATGGAAAGGAGAATCCACACTTGGGCTAAATGGAAGAAAAAAATATAAGAAAAGGGAGTAACAAAGTATGCTATCTCGGGTTTAAGAGAATTTACTAGCACAAGCAGTGAGTTAATTGTATTTAGTTCTTTCTATTTTAACCCCTTTAGGTCTATTTTCATGTAATGTAGAAACTCACTAAGTTCATCTGGACTCACAAGAGTTTAACCTATGGTTGCAGGATTTGTGTGCCAAGGAACTCGGGTAGGGATTAAGCCAAAGTGAGTGAATTCAAGGATTACACATCGGTACTATATTATGGACATAGAAAGGGGGTACTATGTAACACCCCTAACCAATATCCGTCGCCAGAATAGAGTTACGGAGCATTACTGGACTTAACATTTAAACAATCATACATTTCTTATACATTTCTCGTATCCAAACAAAAGTCATTCAATCTCAATCATATACTCCCTTACATGAGCCCTCGAGGCTCAAAACAAACATTAGAAGTGGTTCGAGACTAAACCGAGAACTCAAGGAAATTTTGGAAAAAACATTGAAAATTTTCAAAGTGCAGGGGACACACGCCCGTGTAGCCAGACCGTGTGTCTAACATTGACAAGAGACACGCCCGTGTCACGGACCGTGTGGACACTCGAAATAGGATCACATGGCCGTGTTCCAACCCGTGTCTGACCTCATGTAACTCACTGACTTGGGTCATACGACCAACCACACGCTTGTGTGACTAGCCCGTGTACCCTTCAAAATGGCCTCACATGCCTGTGTGCTAAGCTGTGTGAAAACTGGAGAGTATACTGACTTGTGCCACACAGCCAAGCCACACGCCCGTGTGCTAGACCGTGTGAAGCTATTGACTTGATTTCTAAATAAGCACCAGGGGACACATAGCCATGTCACCTGGCCATGTGTCACACACGGCTGAGACACATGCCCATATGGACAAAAATAGGCTATTTTCCAAGCCACATTTCTCACCCAAATTTGCATCAACCTAAACATGTCCAATAGTATATGACCATAACATCAATAACCATTCAAACCAATCACAACCAAGTCTCAATCATGCAATATCAATACCAACAACAACAATTCTCATAAACATCACAACTAGTAATTTAAAATCATACAAATATCACTTCCAAAAGTCACCTAAATGATCAAACTCACTTAATAGACTTTGTGCCTAATTCAACATGCATACCACATCTCAAATCCAATCGATTGGAACTCAAAATACCAAATACACAATTAAGTCATTCACCAAGCAACTATACATCACATACCAAAAAGAATCATTTATCCATGTTTATATAACCAAGTATATCAAAATAAGCCAAATTACATGGATAAACACACATGTTTACATACTATCTATACAAAATCAAGCCATATTAAATGACTAATTACATAACCAACACATATAGGCTTTCATTAACCAAAAGACCTATACATGCCATATAACCAAAATACATTAAGTCTAATAGGACCAAAACAACTGCTGGATAATGTGATGAGATCTTCGACAACTTCCAATCTTAGAAAGCTTCAAAATCACTATAAAACACAAAAAAGTAAACAGAGTAAGCTATTAAGCTTAGTAAGCTCGTATGGCTAAAAAGTACATCTTACCATTAATTCATAATTTAAGTAAATAAACATAGCATAATGAAACTCAATTTGAATCCAAAAGCCTAACACATATTCGGTTAAACATGAATTCACAAATCTCATAGATTCAATGCTTATACAATTCATAAACATACCTATATTGGTACATATCAATCTTTTACTCTTTCATATCATCAATACACCCGTTGAACCATTTGGAATAATATCAAATACTCGGGAATCTCGCACACTAAGTGCCAATACATGTTTGAAACAATCTCAATCTCATTTTTCATATAAATGCTCACTCTCGAGCTATCACTAGGTCTGCTCACACAAGTTAACGGTCAAGACGTAACTACATAGTGCTACTCACACAAGCTGATGAGTAACCGCAACACATGTCGGAAAACTCAGCCATCGGTAAAACGTATAGGACTAGCACCAAAACACGGTAACCCCTAATGACATGTCATTTGTATCCTATATATTCCTAAGGTTCAATCGGGATCAGATATAATACCAAATCTTCATCGAGTATTTTTGTGAAGTCGTATTCATCAAGAATGCAATAATAAAGCATTTAAAACACAATTAATTTAATTCTTATTAACATACGAACTTACCTCAATAAAAAAACGATGAAATAGGATCAACTAATCCAATACTTTATCTTTCGCTCGATCTAGGTCCGTACGAGGCTTAACTTGATCTAAATAATTGAATTCAATCCATTTAGTATTCATTCTATTCAATTTAGCCCAAAATACATATTTTTGCAAATTTACACTTTTACCCCTAATATTTTAACTTCTTTACAATTTAGTCCTTAAGCCCGTATATCAAAATTCATGTAATTCCATCCACATAATAAGCTAGCTGAATTCTATATAGGCACAGCCCATAATTTTCATTATTTCACACATTTACCACGTAATTTTCATTTTTCTAAATTTAACCCCCTAATTTGAAATTTCTTTCAAAATCACTTAACAAATGTTATGTGTCTAACAAAAAAGATTCATTTTCTTCCATCAAAAATAAAAAATCACATGCACACATTCATGGCAAACCCTAAAATTTTTAATTGTTTTGCAAATTAGTCCCTGGGCTAGCTAAATTAAGCTATAACGACTCCAAAAATATAGAAATCATTAAAAACGAGATAAAAAAATCATACCATGCAAGCTATGAGATGTACCCGAACCTTTAAGCTTCTTCAATGGTGTTTTCACCTGAATTTTCGGTGGAAGAAAAACAAGACAAAGATGATAGCATTTTGTTTTAATTAATTTTACTTAACTTATTTAATGAATTACAAATTTAACCTTTGTTTTTAACTTAAAATTCACCTATTTAATGTCCATCTTTGTCTACTCAAATAAAAAATGGTCTATTTACCATTCAAGTACTCATACATTTAAATTCTTTAGCCATTTAGTGCCTTTATCCTATAGAACTCTAATTTTGTACATTTTGCAATTTAATCCTTTTTATTGAATTGAGCATGCAAACAATAAAATTTCTTAACAAAATTTTTATACAAGCATACTATCATGTTGTAGACCTCAAAATAATGATAAAATAATTATTTTGACTTCAAATTTGTGGTCCCGAGACCACTGTTTCGATTTTATTGAAAACAAGTTGTTACATACTAGGAGGGGCTTCGCCTCAAAGTTCATTATGCTGTAATTATGAAGTTCCCTTAGAGTTTAAATCGAGATAGTGTACTTTTGAATTAGAATGAGTGTGTCTCTGTTGTAAGACTTTTCTTTAATTAAATAGGTAATATAGTCTGGTTTAAAATGGTGAGATCAAATCTTGTACGAATCCAGTTAAGTTGTGACGTTCCATACCCAGATTCGACAAACGGGTCGGGTAAGGGTGTTACTAGTGTTGATATATGCTTGGTGATTAATGGAATGAATGTTTTGATATAAAAATGTTTAGATGAATTGAAATGTTTTACTTTGGATTGAATGTGATTGAGGTGTTTTGAGGAATATTGGCTAGAAAAAGGACATGATTATATAATTGGTATTATTCTATACATTTTGAACAAGTTGAAATGTTGATAGTTAAACATGCATGGCATTTATGTTATATTGGTTTTGAAAAATTGCCTTAAATGACATATGCTTTCATACACGAGCTAACACACGGTCGTGTCTTACGCGTGGACATGTGACACGACCGTGTGCTCATTGGTATTTAAAAAGTTCTTATATTACATGGTCTCAGCTTGTTCACTACCTAGGTATATAGTCGTGTGAATTTTAATGAATTTTTGCATTTAGGTCCACACGACTTTAATGAGATACATGGTCGTGCAACTCCAATTCCACACAAGCAAAGTTTTTCACACGGTCTAGGTACATGGCTGTGTGACCCCTATTGGTAGAAATTCTCATGCATTTTGTTAAGTTTTCAATTGAGTCCTTATTTGTTCCCGGGTTGATTTAAGAGCTTTCGTAAGCTTGATCAAAGCTCAAATTTAATTATATATTATAATATTTTAGTCATTATGATATGAATGATTATTAGAAGAATTTATTTATGATATAATTAATTTGAAAATTTGAAAATGTTGCAAATCAATCTTAGTTAAATTCTAGGTTGATACTAAAGCTTATGTAAGCTTATTTAAAGCCCGAGAGAAATTATATTTGGTGATTATACATTGAATTGATTATGATAGTATGATTCATGTTTAAATTGAATGTTAATTGTGTACTTATGAAGTAATTCTATGTTTATTTGAATAAATCAATGTGAATTGAATGCATTCTGTTTTGGTTTGACCCATAGCTTGGGTCCAACAACTGGACCGGGTGAAGGGTGTTACAAATGAATTCGAGACTAAATAAGTTTATAATTAATAGGCGAAAATCTGGAACTTAATTATAAATCATTTGAGCCCTAATTACATATGTCCAATCGGTCCCTCCGCTAGCTTGTTGAAACCAAAAATGAATTGCATGATGAATCAAATGAACAAAAATGGATATTAATGATAAAATAAGAGAAATGATTACATTCAAAAATGAATGTGGTTTTTCACTTAGTATGAAAATGACCTAAAAATTAATTTAAGTTTTTCTAATTATTATTTTATTAAAAAATTAAAGTTCGAAAATGAAATTAAATTAATTGGTCATTATGAAATTCATTAAATGTACAAAATAAATATTTTTCTCATAGGTTCTTTTACGGTAAAGTTGTCATGATTTTCAAAAAATCAAAATTGGATTGAGAAATTTATTTAATAAATAATGTCTATTTTGAGAAAATAGAAAAGCATGTACTAGGTTCGATTAAATTATAAAGTGTTAATTAAAAGTTCTGAAAGCACTTATAATTGGACCCAATATAATCGAGGCCCAAATCTCCATCATAATACATATTAAAGGAAGCACACCCTATTAGCCTCTCTCTCTTCTAGTTTAACTAGGGGATTGTTTTATACTAAATAAGCATTAAATGCATTCTACTAATTCAATTAGGGCTTCACTTTCTCTCCTTATAAATAAATGGCATCGGTAGTGCTAAAATACAATAAGATACAAATTTTTTGTGATATTGTTATTCTGCCCAAAAATAGTGAGAATTTATTTCTAAGTATAAATTATATTTTCTAGGAATAACAATTCTACTGGTTTCTATAAGAGAGAAAGTTTGACTTTCCAACTTAAAGTAAGAAAATTATTTCTAGTTCTGTGTTTGACTCAAAATTGTTCGAGCCCACACTCGAACCGATTCGTGGTACGAGAATAACAGAGAAGGTCATTCGGTTGAAAGTCGGGAACGTCAAGGATTCGTCTCACTTAAAGCAAAAGTGTTATTTTGGAAAAAATTTATTGCTATAAATATCACAAACTGGCTTAGTTTTCAAATTTTTTTTTTCTACTGTGCAAAAAAATTGTTTTTGGACCAGATTTTTTCAATAGTCCTACCATGTCCCAATTTTGTTTGAAGAAGATTGTTAGATTCCTATTTGGTCCCTGGGCTTTTAAATGGCCTATGTCAAATATTTCCTTCTTAACTTTCGTTTTTTCAAAAGGCTTGGTTAAAATAAACATTAAGTTATCAGGTACTTTTGGCAATTCCAAACTTTGATAGAGATCCACCATATTATTAAGCTCAACTTTATCTAGGTTATTGAAAATGCGTCTGAAGTGGTTGATGAAGTAATTTGTTATTTCAGATCCCTCCTCTAACAGTTTACCATCCTCATTTTTTATGGTAAATATCAAATTTTGATTCTTCACTTGTTTGTCATCAAATGAAAATATCTCTTATTTCTTTCACTGTTGATAATTCAGTTCGTTCTTGATTTTTGTAGCCAAAATATTTTCTCTAGTTCAAGTATTTTTTTCCAACTCCAATTTCAAACTCCTTTCATGTTCCAAGGATTGATTGTCTTGCAATTTTTGTTATGCTTCTTTCAATTGTTGGTACAACTCATCTTTGCACACATGAATATTACCAAATTCTTATTTATTCCATTTCTTCAATTCTCTTTGGAGAATTTTAATTTTTGACATGAGCTGGTAAGTGAGGTAACATCAACTCTTGTCTCCCATGTCCATTTGACTATATCCTTGTATTTCGGCTCAAATAACCACATAGCTTCAAATTTATATGGTTAGAATGGAATATATACAAAATAGTAATACTTGATCTCGGGTACCTTTTGAACCAGGTTGAGTTGCAAAATGCTCTATCTAAAATTTCTCAAATAGCATATTTTCCAACTCAATTCTTTGACCATAAAGAGTAACACCCTTGTGTTGGTAAATCAATAAACTGGGTTGTTTTTACTATTATTAAAACGATGAGTTTTAATCTAAATAAAACAGTGAGTTTTATGTTAAATGAAATGGTGAGATAATTCTTTGAAATGATGTGAATTGTAGGGGAAATGAGTTTTAGTGAAATTGTGCATTCTTCTATGTACAGTTGTAAGTGAAAACTAACTTAACTGAATTGTCAATTATGTTATACGTCAAACCCTTAAGATAGTTGATGGATTGTAAAGGGGTTATGAATTTGGTTATTAGTAAAAACAACGTTACTTCTTCTTTTTCTTCTTATTCGATTCTCTCTTCTCTTTTCTGTTCTTTATATTTTCTGAAATCAACTTGCACCAAGGTATCAGAGCTTGTCAATCCTACATGGCCAGGGATGGTGTTTATTTCATATGTTATCTTGGGAGTCTTATGCATAGAAGCTTAAGGAATGGTTTGGATAAGTTTTGTTCCAAGATCCAATGGCAGATCTGGTCTCTCTTAGGCAGCAAGGGGCAATAGATCAATATCATGACATGTTTGTTAATCTTCTTAATCAGCTTTGCGTGCTTGAGTCTTATGTACTTAGCATCTTTATTAGCAACCTTAAGGCTAAAATTGGACAATGTTTGCAGCTATTTAAGCCTAAGTCTTTAATTAAAAGGGTTTATGGTTGCTAGGCAGGTGGAAGCTATCCTTAACTCTCATTCCAAGCGTGGCATTTTTACTGGTGGAGGTTCAACCAAAGCATCTCCTTCTTGTCACCATCTTATACTCAGGTTGAGGGGCCTATGACCATTCCCCTAGTGTCCCAAGCTATTAGTTCAACATGATCAATCAATAGAGGTCCAATCAAATCGCCATCATTAGTTGAGATTGAGGACCGTAAAAGAAAAGGGTTGTGTTTTTGGTGTGGGGCCAAGTATCACACGGGTCATAAGTGTGTCAAATCTCAACTTTACCGAGTATTGTTAAAGCCTCATATAGAAAGGGAGGGTTGTAACACCTACGTTTGACCCAAATCACTGGGTCCAGATCTTGGGCATTACAACATGATACTTGACAAAATTTCAAAACAAATAACGCATACTCTTGATTTTAAAGCATATTTTTTATTTATTTTGTAAAAGGTCTCATTATTAAAGAAAAGTATTTAAAAAATAAAATATTACATTAGACTTATCATAATTTAATTACAACATAAAAGTTTACTAAATATTGACTCTAAAAGGCGTAATCCTAGTATACACCATTTTTCGAGATTGACCACTATATGCATAATAACCCAGCTCGCCCCTTCCTTGGTACATTCCTAGCATCGTCCCTCTTGGTGTAATCATTCACAACAATACCTAAAACATAAACATAACATTTGTAAGTTATACAAACTTAGTGAGTTTAAGTACAAAATACCCTTAGACTTTTCTTGTTGACTCCTACATTTTGACTCTTTGGATTTCCATTTCTGTCTTTAGCAGATACCTTCACAACTTTAGATATACATATTTTATACATACTTACACGCCACTTATCTTTTTTTACTTATTATCTTTCACTTAACACTTTGGCTATCTCCAAATCTTACAAAACGATACAATCTCTTCTATTATCATCAAACAACCTTCAACGTTGATTCCAGAACAGTTGATCATCGGTACTATTCTCTTGGCCGGTAACCATACTAAGCCTAATAATCATATCACATCCTATCTCAAACCAATGCATACTTATATCGATGAGAATTATTCCAGTTTATTTAGAATAATTCCAACACATCATTGTTACAGAATACCAAAATAAACCAAGATGATAATCAACTCGGATTCTATAAGATTTCAGAAAGAGTTGTGGTACCATTCAGTTATGACGGATACTGAATACTCAGGTTTCAAAACTATGTAACACAAATGAACTCAGATTGACAAATGCTTATGTCTTTCATGACTACAAATACGCATATATTCTAGACTAATAGATTACCATGCCAAATAGTCTTATTGAACATACAGATACACACTTCTTTTCAAGAGACTTCCCTTAAGACTTATTCAACTTCATCACAAAACTAATTCAACTACATTTACTTTAGACATATCATACCCTTACCATATACGTATCTATTAAATAATTCTCAAAAATTATCCAAAACTTACCGCAAGGGCAGATAACCACATTCTATCATACTTATATCATCAAATACACCAATATGATGATACAAAACTTGCCACAAAAGACATCACCATAAATATTCATGTTGTGAGCTGCCAAACCAACCTTCATCTTAATGGAGGCCACACCATGAGTGTTTTCATATCATACATTGTCATGGGTCTCACTCGCATGGTCTTATTCTTTTTTTTCATATCATGATCTACCAGTCTGGTTAGCAATATATCTTCCTTACCAGGGGCATCACAAGGGATGTTCTGTCCAGAATTTACTTGCCCAGATTTGTTCATGCATAATTGATTGATTCGTAAATTCCTTATATCAGACCTTACCTGCATACTTACCAATCATTTTTTGTTCATACAGTACTTTATTACACACATATAACATCTTTACTATACTTCACAAACTTACACATTACCTAAGGTTTTATCATTATATATTTGTATTTACTTGAATAATTAACATACATGAGCTAGAACAAAGACTCACTTGATACTCACCTAAATTGTAGCTTGAAGCTCTAGAGTCAGACATCCATCTCGACCCAGCAGCAACAACTACTCAAAGAATACAGATTCATCATTAAAAACTTTTACACACAAGTTGCTAACATCTCAATCCTAGATAACCCTCATGCAAGACATTGTATTCATAACTTACTGCTCATATAATTCTTAACATCTTTACTCCGTCAAAAACTTAACATGCAAGGCTATAATACTTACTAGGAGATGAAACAACCACTGATTAAGTCAAGAATCTTAACTTCCAGCTCAAAGAGAAAATATAACATTTAAATTTAAGAAAAAGGAGCAGAGAGTAATGTTGAAGGAATAAGAGACTTCCTCCCAAACCCTTCTCACCCATATATATATATATATATATATCAAACTTCTCTTGTTGGAACTTGACAAGTTTCGTCTATATCCAGAATTTTTCATTCTTAATGGCCTATAGGTTCTGAGAGAAACATAAATGATATATTGTATAATTGATATTTAACTAGTCAATCTAGTTAGCTCTTAGCCAATCCATATTACAAACCAAACCAGCACAGTGCTTAAACAAACTAGGCGAACTATGCAAATAGAAGTAACTCACCCGACTTATACTTCACTAGATATACGCTTCTCTTAAATACCAAAATAAGAATAACTTTAAACCTTTATTCACCTCTACGGCAGTTACAATACGCCACAATCCAATTTGCCAGAAAAATGTAATGTGGCAGATTACACTACGCCAAACAGATAAATTCAAGGCTCTATGCCTTAACCTAGATCCACCATACTCGGGATGTGACAAGGGTGAGTAGTTCCAAGAGTGTTTGGATAATTTGGAAGAGTTAGTTTCCAATGAAGAGGTCAAAGGACCAGTACTGTCCGTCCATACTATTAAGGGATCTCAGGGTTTGAATACCATGATGGTAGCAACTTACATTGGAAGCACTAGAATCATTGTATTAATGGACTCTAGAAGCACACATAATTTCATTAGCACCACAGAGGTGAGCCAGCTAGCATTACTAGTCTATTAGCAGGACAAGCTCAAGGTTATGATTGTTGATGGTGGTCATCTTAATTGTGGAAGGACTTGTAGGGGGTCACTTGGAGTATGGGAGCACACTCTTTTACTATTGATTTCTTTGTTCTACCTATGAAGGGATGTGACTAAGTCCTAGATGTTGGAAAAAAATGGGTTTGAAAATGCAGTAGAAAATTAATTTAGGGAAAAACTAAAGTTTTAAATTTTTTTTCCAAACAAGATCTTGTTGTGATATCTAAAGTAATAAACACTTAATCAAATTTGTACCTTTTTGATTCATCTAGGGTAAGCACTTCGACCAAGTAGTCTTCTCCGCTATCCTCAAGTTCACATCTACCGAGTGTGGGCTAGCTTTGAATCAGAAAACTTTTCACAAAAAATACCAGTGGGGTAATTTTGTCATTTCTCTAAACTTTTGGGTCAAGTTGCAAATCAGAAAAATATCTCTAAAAATTTTCTGAAATAATCTCTTTAGAGAATTTTCTCTCTACAACTTTCTTTTAAATTCAAGTATGTGTAAAATAATGACCCAATACTCACTTTGTATAGGGAGAGTTTAAAGGGTTCAATTATGATTAAACTTAATCACTTTAAAATTAAATTAATATAATATTTATCAAGATACATATTAGATTAAATTTAATATTAAGTCTCATTAAAATAATAGAATATTTATGTACAACATAAAAATTAAATTAAATTTAATATTAAGATAATCACTTTAATATTAAATTAATAAAATACTATTAATTTAATATTAAACTATTAAAATAATATTATTTTTGGAATAGTTAATCTGAAATCAAATTCTCTAGTAGAGTCCTAGTAGGAGTGTAACCCTTCCACTGCTCAACCACCAAAGACCAACCACCAAAAGCCACTGAAACGCTGTCGTCGCAGCCATCGGCACCATCGTGTCTGATGATGCAAACAAGACACCTTCACGACACCCCAAGCCAGTTCGGCTCGTGTCAGTGACAACCCGACTTTCCAGTCTAGCCACCAGTTGGACTTTCAGTTCGATTTCACATATCAAGCTCGATTAGACCAGTTTCTGGGGTTTGGTCTCGGTTTTGGGCCTCAGACCCAATTTATGATCTTAGGTCCAATTGTCACGGTCAATTACCCATTAGGCTAATTGTCTGACTTGAAGATTAATTTCCAAAAATATCCTATTATTTTTAATTCATTTATTTTTAATTTTGCTTGATCAAAATTAATTTTTTCAAAAATCACTTAGATTTTTCAAAATAATTTTTCAAAAAAAAATTTTAATCAAATTCTCTAGTTGAACAATTCTCACAACCGCCTAATTTAATTCCACATTGAATAAACTGACTCAATTAAATTATTTCTAAAGTTGTAACACCCCAAACCCGACCCAGACATTATGGCCGAATCTGGCAATGTCACATGATAGGGTGTTTTAAAACTAAGTTCTACTGTAACTCCATTTCTATTTAATTACTTTTATTATCTCTTATTAGTTCCAAAATCCTTACTCGTTTAATCGATTGTTTTAAACATAATTCATTGCGAAAGCTTTTAAAACCGTTTTGAGTAAATCGTGCGTTTAGAGAAAAATTTTCCTTTACAAAAATCGAGTTTTCCTACGTCTAGCAGTTATAAATCCATAAAAATAAATAAAAACTAAATTTAAACAAAAGTCTCAAAAGATCCCCAAATTACATCCAAATAAACCATGGTAACTAAAACCATAAATCATAAATTATAAATCGTAAAAGTCCAAAAATTGTGGTCACCATCGAGTCCTTCGTCGCCCTGATCCGACTAGGTCTGGGGATTACCTGTGCACATTAAACAGAGAGGGTTGAGTTTATGTAAACTCAGTGTGTAATCCCACAGAAAACAAACAGTAGTGAACATAGTACACAGTCAAAAACAGTTTTTGGGCCTAAGCCCCTTTCAGTATAAGTAACGGTTGGGCCTTAGCCTAACTCAATATCAGTATCAGTATGCACAAGGGCCTTAGCCAATCACAGTATCTGTAATAAATATACAGTATTTAGTAACCAAGTCCTACCCAACCACCCTCTACACACCATCTCCGTCTAACCCTACACTCCATGTGGTGATTAAATCATCCCACCCATCCCTACACTCCAAGTAGTACCGAATGCAGCACAAAACAGTAGTTTGCAGCTGAGCTACCAGTATATTAGGCTTAAGAGCCTTTCAGTACACTTCCTTCAAATAAAATCAACCCAACCCCATGCAATGCAATATACAATACATGACATGCTATCTGAAGATATCGGTACATATAATCAATAAATGCATACATGCATACTATTATCATACTCAATATATATATCCATCCATCAACCGGTCAATTCACACAATTAGGGTTCTAAGTAATGCTTACCAACCCTACAGTAGGTTCACAGTCGACTTGAGTGACCCATGCAACCCTAGCAATCAATTCAATGAAAATGGGCTCACACACCCATGTGGCCTACCCGTGTGGGCCCACACACTCGTGTGGCCCACACGACCCATATTTGCCTTGGCCATGTAGATTACACAGCCTGACCCAGAATCCCGTACGCCTGTGTGGACTACTCGTGTAGTCCCACACGGTCCAATTTAGTCTAGTCCGTGCGTCGCACACGGCCTGCCTGGCCATCACACGGCTGTGTCATGTGCGCACGGCCTGGCCTCGTAGAACACACACCCGTGTTAGGGCACACGGCCTACCATATGGGTGACTATACGCCCGTGTGGCGTCAAAAGTGGCATTTTTAGCTTTTACCGAAACTGCATTTTATGTGCAATCGAGTACACACCTGGTACTGTTTCGATGAACAATCACTCGTAAGCAAACCAGCACCTAAAATTGATACCACAAACCTCCCAACATCAGTCATGACTCTCGATTACCAAAATCATAAAACCGATAATATTTCAAATAAAATGTTTAACAATTACCCAACAACCCCAAAAGATTTTGTCACGATTTTGAACGACGAGAGGCCTCATCTTCTTGATTTGCTGTTGCCAAGAAAAATAATGAGTCTTCAAACGACAATTGGAAGACAAAATTACAAACAAAACCATTACCTCCACTTACCGAACAACTAATCAGAGGGTGCGCTAAAAGGAGACAATTGGAACGAAAATCAAAACGAAAGGGAAAAAGGAAGGCAAAATTTTGGCAGAAGGGGGAGAGTAGAACAGCCGTCAAAAAGAAAATTGAAAGAAAAATTCGAAAAGAGAGAAAACCAAGATGTGACCTAAAATCCCTTGATTTTCTCCTACTATCCCTTCCATCACAACCACTTCAGAATTCCAATTTCAATCAAACTCAACCACTCACCCCAGGCAAAAAGAATTCTCTTGCTCGCGCAGGGATTCGAACTCAAGACCTCTATCCCCACAGCACTCCACTTATCCACCAAACCAGCAAGCCCATTCTGATGTAAACTTACAAACAATTACTTAAAAGCCTACTAGCCAGAAATAGGGGTTAAGTCAGAAAAATACTAAAATTTGCCAAATGCAGGGCTTGAACTTGGGATCTCTCATACACACCGAGAACACTTAACCACTAAAGCAGATAGTCATTTGTATCAATTAATTGCCAAAAGTAGAAACATAAAATTTAGGACGTTACAACTTTACCCCATAAAAGAAAATTTCAGCCTCGAAATTTAGCTGATCAGAACAAATAAGGATATTGTTAACGCATTGCATCCTCAAGCTCCCACATGGCCTCCTCAGTGCTATGATTCCACCACAGTACTTTCACTAATAGGATAGACTTCTTTCAAAGAACTTCTATATCGCGATCCAGAATCTGAACCAGTTCCTCCTCGAAGGTAGCCTAACCTCAATCTCCTCAACAGGGACAATGTGAGTAGGATCAGAGCCATAGCGCCTCAACATACAGACTTGGAACACATCATGAATTTGATCTAACTCTGGAGGTAGCTCCAACTGATAAGCAACCGGTCCTACTCGTTTTAGAATTCGGTAAGGCCCAATAAACCTAGGGCTCAATTTGCCCTTACAACCAAACCTCAGAATCTTCTTCCATGGCGAGATATTGAGAAACACGAAGTCCCCCTTAGAATACTCAATCTCGCGTCTATTCAGATCCGCATAAGATTTTTGTCTATCCGATGCTGCTTTTATCAATCTCGAATTAATCTGACCTTATCCTCACTCTCAGAAACTAATTCAAGACCCAATACGCGTCGCTCACCCAATTCAATCCAACATAGCAATGTACGACACTTACGACCATACAGAGCCTCGTAAGGTGCCATCTGGATGCTAGAGTGAAAATTGTTGTTGTGGGCAAACTCGGCTAACGGCAGATAATCCTCCCAACTGCCTCTAAAATCAATAACACAACTCTTCAACATATCCTCCAGTATCTAAATCACCCTCTCCGATTGACCATCGGTCTAAGTATGGAACGCAGTACTAAAGTCCAACCTTTAACCCAGAGCCTCATGTAACTTTTTCCAAAATTGATATGTGAAGCAAGGATCCCTATCAGAGATGATCGAAACCGGTATCCCATGCAGTCTCACTATCTCGAAAATATAAAGCTTCGCCAACTTTTGAAGAGAATAGTCAGTCCTAACCGGATGAAATGTGCAGACTTGGTCAATCGATCCACGATGACCTACACTGAATCCTTCTTAGTGGATGTTAAAGGCAACCCACTAACAAAATCCATCGTTACTCTCTCTCATTTCTATAACGGAATCTTAACCGGCTGCAGCAAACCTGAAGGCAACTGATGCTCAGCCTTAACCTGCTTGTATGTCAGACATTTAGCCACAAAATCAATAACATCCCGCTTCAATCTTGGCCACCAATACAACTCTCGAAGATCTCGGTACATCTTATTCCCACTAGGGTCATAGCATAAGGGCTATTATGCGTCTCTCTCAGTATAGACTGTCTCAAATCATAATCATCCTGCACACATATCTGACCTCAGAAACACAACACACCCTCAGAGTTCAACCCAAAGCCCGTAGTGCTACCACCCTCAATCTATCAGAATCGAAGACCCAAAGACTCATCCTCCAACTGTTTACCCTTAATCTACTCGATCCAAGTTGGTTTGACTTACAGCTCAGCCAACAAACTCCCATAGTAGAACAAGCTAAGTCGAGCGAACATCGCTCTCAGATCTGTCATCGCCCTACGGCTCAGTGCATCGGCCACCATATTAGCCTTACCATTATGGTACTCAATAGTACAGTCATAGTCCTTAAGCAGCTCAATCCATCTATGCTGCCTAAGATTCAACTGCTTCTGAGTCAAGAGGTATTTGAAACTTTTGTGATCAGTGTAAATAATACACTTCTCACCGTACAGATAGTGCCTCCAAATTTTCAAAGCAAAAACTACGGTGCCCAATTCTAAATCGTGCGTTGGGTAGTTTGCCTCATGCGCCTTAAGTTGATGAGACGCATATACTATTACCTTAACCTCCTGCATCAACACATATCCCAAACTGACATGTGATGCATCACTATAAACCGTGAACTCATTCCTAGGTTCAGGCCGTATCAAAACGAGAACCTCAGTCAGTACAATCTTGAGCTTCTCGAAGCTCTCTTACTCCGCATCAGACCAGACAAATAGCACACCCTTACGTAGCAACTTAGTTAACGGTGCTACAATATGAGAAGCCTTCCACAAACCGTCGATAATAACCTACCAGCCCCAAAAACGTTACGGATCTCTGATACATTCTTAGGTTGCTTCCAATCCAATATAGCCTCAATCTTTCAAGGATTGACTCGAATCCCTTCAGCAAACACCACATGGCCAAGAAATGTTACTACACGTAACCAGAACTCGCACTTACTAAACTTAGCATAGAGCTGTTTTTCCCTCAAAGTCTGAAGAACCACTCTGAGGTGCTCGTCATGCTCATCCTCGATCGTCGAATAAACCAGAATGTCATCGATAAACACTACTACAAATCGATCCAGGTAGGGCTAAAACACTCGGTTCATCAGATCCATGAAAGTTTCCGGTACATTAGTCAGTCCAAATGGCATCACTGGGAACTCATAGTGACCATGTCTTGAATACCATCTTATACACATCAGCCTCCTTAACCCTCAACTAATGATACCTAGAATACAAGTCAATCTTAGAGAACACAGACGCCCCTCGGAACTGGTCAAACATTTCATCGATCCTTGGTAACAGATACTTGTTCTTGATGGTCAGCTTATTCAGTTACCGGTAGTCAATACACATCCTCATAGATCCATCCTTCTTCTTAACAAACAGTATCGGTGCTCCCCACGGAGACACACTAGGGCGGATGAACTCATAATCCAATAACTCCTGAATTTGAGCCTTAAGCTCCATAATCTCTCTCGATGCCATTCGGTAAGGAGCGATAGACACCGGAGTTGTACTAGGGAAAAACTCAATCCTAAACTCCACTTCCCAATTCGGAGGTAAACTCGGTAACTCTTCAGGTCAAACGTCTAAAAAATCCCTTACAGTGCGAATATGCTTCACAGTAGAGTCCCCAAAAATAGAACCACTAATATAGGCCTAGTACGCCTCACATCCCTTGCGAACAAATTTTTCTGCCACCAATGCAGAGATCATATTAGTCAAATAATTTCGGCGTTCTCCAATCACGACTACCTCAACATCCTCCTCAGTTCTCAAGACGACTATCTTAGTCACACAATCAAGCTTACACGATGCTTGACCAACCAGTCCATCCCCAAAATCAGATTGAACTCCCTAAATGGAAGCTCCATCAAGTCAGCCAGAAATATCGTTCCTTGAACCTCTAAAGGAATATTCCTATACAGTTTGTTAACTCTAACAGATTTCCCTAATGGGCTCAGCACAGTCACCTCACTAGAAGTACTCTCAACTGAAATCCCCAGATTTTTGGAAACAAAATAGGAAACATAGGAATGTGTAGATCTTATATCTATTAATGTAGTGTAAGGCACATCATAAATAAGAAACATACCCATGATGATGTCCAGAGCATCTCTGTCCTATCGATGACGTGCAGCATAAACAAGAGCAAGCTGCCTCACCTCAGCCTGTCCAGCACATCTGTCGGGTGCTCTCTAACCACAGCCCATACCGTTACCACCTCTAACCTGACCACGGCCCCTAGGTAGATGCTGAACTACGTTTTGTGGCTATGCAGTGCTAGTACCTGGAGCTTGCATCTGATCGGCCCTCAGCGGACACTCTCGAATGCGACGGTCTAGTGACCCTCACCTCATAATCGCCCCAGTCCTCCTCTAACACTCGCTTTGATAGCGTCTACCCCAATCGACACATAGTTGCATTCTAGCAGCAGTAACAAGGGGCCCAGCTCTAACCAGCCCATCAATTCTGGACTTTTTCTTAAGCATCTGCACAGTACTCGAGAGCTCTGAATCCCTCTTATTCTTACCTCTTTCTCTGTCATGGTTTTGGCGCTCAGCACGCTTAACCTCCTCGGTGATCTTCGCCTTCCCAACCAGTGAAGAAAAATCATGCTCCCTCTGCGGAGCTATCAGAACTCTCAAATTATCCTTGAGGCCATCCTCAAAGCGAACACATCGCTCATACTTAGTCCCACTATACCTCACGCATAGCGGCTCAATCATAGGAACTCAGGTTCATACTCGGCCACAGATAGATCTCCCTAAGTAAGGTTCAGGAACCCCCTCCTACGGGCATTCACATAGGTCGCGCCCATATATTTCCCCTAGAAGGAAGTCTTAAAGAACTCTCAGGTCAAACGTTTAGGCTGAGTGCCCTCTTTAACAGTTAGCCACCACTAATAAGCCTCATCCCGCAGCAGTGAGACTGTACCTTTAATTTCTGCTCGGGGGTGCAATCTAGATCCTCCATGATCCTCTCCGTGGCCTCAATCCAATATTCGGCCACATTAGGGACAACCCTATTGACACCCCTGAAGAGCTCAGCTTCATTGGACTAGAGTCGTTTAGTAACTGACCCTCGGCCTTAGATCCAGTATTGGGCCCAACGACCCTCTCCAATATCCTTAACATAGCCTGGGATAATAAGTCGTCCCCAGCCATGTGATTTTGAGACCCAGTCTTAGTAGCAGGTGACACTGGCATCTCACTCGTCTCCAAATTCGGTATACTACCCAGGGAAGAGAGCTCAGCTCGAACCCCTCTACGGCCTCTACCTCGGCCTCTAGTACCTCATCCGCGGATACCTCGTGCGTTCATGTCTAATCAAATTTATCTGTATTACGAATTTTATGAATCAGTTACAGTTTCAGTATTTATTAACACAAGTTTTATGTAAAGCAGTATCATAAGTTCAGAGTTTGTTTTCGTTTGTCGTAGTCTCTAGTAGTTACTATAGTTTTAGTTTAACTATAGTTTCCAGTATGTACTAACTAGAGTTTTCTCACAGTTTACTACCTAGAGTAGTTTCAAAATACGATAACATTTTCAACTTAAACAAAAATCAGTTCCAGTATACTTACAGGATCGGCACTGGAGACTCGGTGTACCACATACTCAGTCAAATCATTTCAAATCATTTGAAAATCAGTTCTCAAAATAAGATTTAAAACCCAAAATCCACGGTCGAGTTTTGCAACCTTGCTCTGATACCACTAAATGTAAAATCCCAAACCCGACCCAGAAGTTATGGCTGAATCTGGCAATGTCACATGATAGGGTATTTGAAAACTAAGTTTCTACGGTAACTTCATTCTCGTTTAATTACTTTTCTTATCTCTTATTAATTCCAAAATCCTTACTCGTTTAGTCCATTTTTTTAAACATAATTCATTGCAGAAGATTTTAAAACCGTTTTGAGTAAATCTTGTATTTAGAGAAAACTTTACCTTTACGAAAATCGAGTTTTCCTATGTCTAGCAGTTATAAATCCAGAAAAATAAATAAAAACCAAATTTAAGCAAAAGTCTAAAAAAATCCTCAAATTACATCCAAATAAACTACGATAACTAAAACTATAAATCATAAATTATAAATCGTAAAAGTTCAAAAATTGTGGTCACCATCGAGTCCTTCGCCGCATCGATCTGGCTAGGTCTGGGGATTACCTTTGCACATTAAACAGAGAGCGGTGAGTTTACATAAACTCAGTGTGTAATCCCACAGAAAACAAACAGTAGTAAACACAGTGCACAGTTAAAAATAGTTTTGGGCCTAACCCCTTTTCAGTATCAGTAACGGTTGGGCCTTAGCCTAACTCAACATCAGTATCAGTATGCACAAGGGCCTTAGCACATCACAGTATCAATAAAAACTATACAGTATTCAGTAACCAAGTCCTACCCAATCGGCCTCTACACACTATCTCCGTCTGACCCTACACTCTATGTAGGGATTAAATCAACCCACCAATCCCTACACTCCAGGTAGTACTGAATGTAGCACAAAATAGTAGTTTCTGGCTGAGCTGCCAGTATATTAGGCTTAAGAGCCTTTCAGTACACGTCCTCCAAATAAAATCAACCCAACCCCATGCAATGCAATATACAATACATGACATGCTATCTCATGATATCTGTACATATAATCAATAAATGCATATATGCATACCATCATCATACTCAATATATATATCCATCCATCATTCAGTCAGTTCACACAATTAGGGGTCTAAGTAATACTTACCAACCCTACAATAGGTTCACAGTCGACTTGGGCGACCCGTGCAACCGTAGCAATCAATTCAATGAAAATGGGCACACCCAGGTGGCCTGCCCGTGTGAGCCCACACACTCGTGTGGCACACAGGCCCAAATTTTCTTGGCCATGTGGCCCACACGGCCCAATTCAATCCAGTCTGTGTGTCACACACAACCGTGTCATGTGGGCAAGGCCTGGCCCCGTCGAACACACGCCCGTGTTAGGGCACACGGCCTACCACACGGGCGACCACACGCTCGTGTGGCATCGACAGTGGGGTTTTTGACTTTCATTGAAACCTCATTTTCTGTGCAATCGAGTACACACCTAGTACTATTTCGATGAAGAATCACGCCCAAGCAAACCAGCACTTAAAATCGATACCACAAACCTCCCAAGATTAGTCATAATTCTTGATTACCAAAATCACGAAACTGACAATATTTCAAATCGAATGTTTAACACTTACCCAACAACCTCGAACGATTCTGTTACGATTCTAAATGAGGAGAAGCCCTATCTTCTTGATTCGCTATTGTCAGGATAGATAATGAGTCTCCAAACGACAATTGGAAGACAAAATTACAAACAAAACCTTTACCTCCACTTACAGAATAACTAATCAGAAGGTGCACTAGAAGCAGACAATTGAAACGAAAATCAAAACAAAAGGGAAAAAGGAAGGCCAAATTTCAGCAGAAGAGGGAGAGTAGAACAGCCGTCAAAAAGAAAATTGAGACAAAAATTTGAAAAGAGAGAAAACCAAGATGTGACGGAAAATCCCTTGATTTTCTCCCACTATCCCCTCCATTGCAACCACTTTAGAATTCCAATTTCAATCGAACTCATCCACTCGCCACACGCCCCAGACAAAAAGAATTCCCTTGCTCGGCGCAGGGATTCGAACACAAGACCTCTATTCCCTTAACACTGCACTTATCCACCAGACCAGCAGGCCCATTCTGATGTAAACTTACAAACAATTACTTAAAAGCCTATTAGCCAGAAATAGGGGTTAAGTCAGAAAAATACTAAAATTGACCAAATGCAAGGCTTGAACTTGGGACCTCTCACACATACCTAAAACACTTAACCACTAAAATAGATACTCATTTGTATCAATTAATTGCTAAAAGCAGAAACATAAAATTTAGGGCGTTACAAAAGTCGTAGAATTATCTTCTAATTCAAATGCAGTCTGATTGAGCTTTTGTTGAGATAGCGAAGAGACCAATTAGACATATACAATTAGGCTCTAGTAATTGCAATTATGTCCTGAAGCATTGCTCCGATAATTCGCAATTACTTAATCATGGAGTTAGTCCACAAGAAGTACTATGATTGAAAACTCTTTATTGTATACTCTTTATGAAAGCAATTCATCCACTGCTTTGTGCAATGACCTTGTCATGTGTGTGTTACCCTCATATGATATCCTTGATTCCATTGAGTTAAATCCGTTCACTTAATACAATTCTATTTTATCTCATTGTCACTATTGTGTTTTCTTAATGATTAATATGATAACAATAAATAAATGACTGTGATAAATTACTCATTTGAGAACAAGCAACCTGTTACACCCTAATACCCGTGTCCAATATTAATTTAAGTAATTACAACAATAATAGCACGTTTCCATGAATAACTTCTATAGTATGCACATACTAAAACAAGGGTAAAAATGTAAGGTGATTTTTCTCCTCTTGATCGAATATACGTACATAATGTATCTCGAATGCTTAACATGCTAGTTCAAGCATAACATAATCACACTTATCACAATATGGATTCATATGTCAAGTTGATTTCACTTCAAGATTTATAATAGAACCATTATCACATCCATACATAGAATTTTAGCCATATTCACATGGCCTTATATATATATACAATACTATCAAAATAGCAACCTCCCAAAATATTATTCTATACATGCCATAATATCTATTTGAGCTTTAAACAAAAATACCAAAAAGGGGTTGTCAAAAGATGTGATGACTTCGTAACGAATCCAAGCTTTCCTCGACAAGATGATCTATACAAAACCAATAAACACACCAAGTGAGTTATTAACTCAATAAGTCCTAAGAATTTTTTTTTTAAAAAAAGAATGTAATGATCCAATTAACAAATAAAGCACAAACCAAGCTGCTCCATCTATAAATCAATCTCCAATCCATTTAAATTCATTTATCATTAATTTATATCTTTGGTCAATTATATACTAATTGAGCCGATTACCTTTCTCTTCTTTCTCTCTTCCCGAGTATTATCTATTAATATACAGATATAAATCAAGTCCCATGTCTAATATACATGCACATTTCATTACTCCCAGTTTAAAGTTTTAAACTTTTTCATTTGCACAAACAATTCTCTATGATCGATATCGCACACTTAGTGCTCGATTTAAAGGTCCACACACATAGTGCTCTTACTCATTCGCACACATAGTGTCGTGTTTTCTCACACACATAGTGCTATATAATCTCGCACACATAGTGCCATGTAGTTTTTGCACACATAGTGCCGCATAACCTCGCACACATAGTGCTGAAATTTCTTATTTATAGCTACCATTATGTCGTAGATAGGTTGATAAATCTCACATTCGATTTTCAAAAATTCATACATACCATGATTTCTTATCCAACCTATTTTATGTACAATATTAACCGTAACTTAAATTACTTAGGAACTTACCTTTTTAGTCGGATGAACAACTCTGATCAGCTACTCAACCGCTTTCGCCTTTCCTTTGGCCGAACTTGGCTCCCTTTGTTTTTGAGCTCCAACTAAGCAAATAAAATAATTCAATCATCGAAGCCCCAATTTATATTCATTCCTCATAGACACACACACATGTTCGGTATTCCATCTAATATTAACCAAGCCATAACAATTTAAAGTTTAACCCTTAAACTTAATGTACATCCAAACATACTTCTCATAAATTCCATTTATTCGCTACATATACAAGATAATTTCGGCAATTCACATCTCCAAACTATTTTAATCAAATTTTCCATAGCACATAAACTAAAATATGTACATATCTCATTCAAAGCATCCACACCAATTTATTATCCAATCAACCATAGCCGAAAACCTATCATATAATTAAAACCCTTGTTCAAATTATTATTCACTATAATACTATGGCCGAATCCCTCAATTAGCTAACATAGCCTCTTGTATTCAATCTAATCACGTATATACAACCTAAATCCCTCTTTTAACACATAATTCACTATCTTGGAACTCATTTTCTAACTAATTTAACTTACTCCAAAGCCGAATGCTATTTGAGCATTAAGCTCATGTTCTTTTCATTATTAAGCATGTATTATAACTCAACTAACATTCATTTTCAATTTGAAACATCAACATTCAAATTTAAACACAAAAATTCATAGCCGAATATATATATACTTTGTCCCAAACTCATAAGTTCATCCATTCTAAGCTCAATTTGCCAATTAAACAAGTACTACTAATATTAAGCATTATTTCACAATTTATCTTAATTTGCCGAATGGACTCATGCTCCTAATTCATATACTTAACTTTTAATTTCAATATTTAGCAAACTCAAACATTATCTTTCATCCATTACTAATTCAAAACATTAAAATATTCAACATCCAACACATAGTAGCCAAAACCGAATATCATAAGCTAATGACTTCACCTTAAACTAACTTGTTAAGCCTTTAAATCAACTTCTAACCATCTCACATTTAAAATTATCCATCATCTAATCTTCATGCTTACATGCCATAACCGTATGGTTCTTATCACACTTGGACCACAAAATGCATAAATTTCACAAATTCAAATTACTATCATAAGCTCAATTTCAGCTAACACTCAATTAAATACTTACAATTTAGCACTAATTTAGCATTTCAAGATAGCCGATTGTCATTAAACAATTAAGCCACAAATATTAAATTTTATCAAACTCAACCAATTCAAGAATTAACAAGCTCAAACCTTATCCTTCTACCATATCTATTTCAAAACATTAACACACTATCCATGAAGTAGAAAACTTCCATGGCCGAATATACATGACAACACCAAACTTAAAATTTACACATGGGCTAAGTAAAAGACTTAGCAACTATCTCAAATTCACTAAAATTTTAAAAGCAAACTCATGGAACATACCTTAATTCCCAACACAAGATGGCCAAATGCCTTAGATGTTCTTTCTTCAATTTCTTGTTTAGTTTCGGCAAAAAGGGAAGAAGAATGAAAAACTTTGTTTTTATCACCCTTTTTCTATTATTAATTATGGTTTTCTAATATAAAACTATTTAATATTATTTCACTAATATAAAATACACAAAATGCCACATTTTTCATCATCATTACCGTCCACTATAATCATAATGGTCCAATTAACATGCAAGTCCTCTATGATGCTATCCATATACAATTTGGCCACTTCAACTTTTACCTATCACATTTTTATGGTTTCTCAACTAAGTCCTTTCAAGTAAAATTCCCATTCATAAGACTAAATTAAAACATCAAATTTTCACACATGCACTATCACACATAAAAGTTATGCAAATAAAATTTTAAATAAATTTTATGACTCAGTTTTGTGGTCCCGAAACCACATTCTGACTAGGGTCAAATTAGGGCTGTCACACAACCTGTGGCCACATTCTATATTTATCAATCCATACAATGCCAATGAGAGGATATCATTAACTCTTTAATTGAGCTATAAATTCCACTGTCACTTGTAAAGCCATGTCATACACAAGTCATGTACCCAACATACCGGTTACGGACTCAATCATCTTTAAAGAATAAGCCTTCACTTATATCAAAGCACATGAGTTGCATACGCATGGTCAGTGACTAACTCAGGATTTAGATAAATCATACCATGAACGTCACAAGTGAATTAATTCACAAATAGATTTAGAATTAATTCATCTTGGATCTAGTCCAGTGTATCATTCAACCAATGAATACATCTATGTCTCTACTCGTGGAATCAACTGCTCCGATAGCCAAGACTAGTCATCTCCCAAATTGAAATTGTAAACGACATAATGATCTTTCTCAGTATTTGAATCAAATGCTCACTTTGATTCTTTTACTTACAAACTTATTTAGATTATCTACTGAAGTAAAGTGTCTTTCTCGCAATGTAAACGTTCTTATAATGCCACTTATCTTCAGTTTGAACTTAAAGAATCAATAAGCTAATATTTGCTTTTCACAATTTCATTATGCTTGCAAAATATAAAAGGCAGAAATACAAAAGACATAATAGTGAAATGTAAAATTAACTTTATTTATTTATTCATCATTCAAATAAATAGAAAATAGTTACATGTTTAATACAATATGGGCACATTTCTCAATACTAGATGTTTTAATGGATTTCATTGATGGTTTACCTTATTCTCGAGGAAAGGACACCATTCTGGTCGTTGTAGATTGCCTCACCAAGTACGGCCATTTTTTTATATGGAATGGATACGGAAATAGGATCATAAGTTTTTCCAAGTCTCAGATTTGACTTAGGGCTCCAGATGTTCGGAAATAAACTTGGATTTTGACACAACCTGAAACACAATCGAATCCAATTCAGATAAAATAATTAAAACAAATAACTAAGATAAATAAAATAGAATAATAAATCAAAGATTAGAACAATAAAGAAAGAAAATAAAGAAGATAGATGAAAAAGATGGAACGTGACGTGTAGAAGTCCTAAAAAATCTTGGAAATAGGAAGAATCCATACCTCCTTCAAGCGGCTCTAATTTCCCCTCCAAGAAAGAAAATTTGGCAAGAAAAAGTTTGAATATAACCTCCACAATCTGAAAAGATTATTAAAACTCTTTTAAAAGAAAACTCAAGAAAAATTCTTGAAAAGAAAAACTCAAAGATAATTTATTAACTTAAAAGAGAGGTTGAATAATAATCAATTGATCTTTGTATACAATGTAAAGGCCTTTATATAGGCTAACTAAATAAATCTAAATGAAGCTTTTAAGTATACTAAAACTCTAATTAACCTAAACAAGAAGTAATTTTAAATTAAACTTTCTTATTGACATAAAACTCCTAAATAACTTAAAATAATTAATAATTATAAAAAAATTCAGAATAAAAAATAATAAAATAATAAGAGTTGATGAATACAATATTGAGATCATATATAATAAAAATTAAGCCTAAAAACTGAACCCAACATGATTTAAACTCGAATTAAAAGCCTAAAACTCGTAATTCTCGTCACAATCCCGCCTAGAAATTCTGCTCACATAGTCTTCACTAAAACAGTCATAACTTGAGTTTCCGAACTCAAAATTGAATAATTCAGAGTGTGTTTCGAAGCTCAAAGATAGAATTTCGAACAGTATAAGGCATCTTAATCCAAAAATGCCTAGATCCTCCAAAAATTTGTCACAAGTTGACTAATCATTTTAGATTGAAAATTGATAACCTGGTTGAATTGACTTTAATACATTTCACTCATTCTGTGCATGTATCTTTCTTGGTTTCCTTTAAAAGATTCATCCTCACATACTACCTTTGGTCAAATCTTAGTTTGATTTACTTGACCTTTGACCTTATTGTTGGGCCTTGAGGTAGTGTAAGTCCATCACATCTATGGACCAACAATTAGGCCTTGAGACTCGTATCAATTTTGTGGCCTTGACCCATGCTTTCTCTGCCTTGATTGTAGCTCAAGCATACTTAAATGATATCTGCAAACTTCATGGATTTCTAGATTCTATTGTTTCTGACAAGGACAAAATTTCCATAAGCTCATTTTGGCAGGAACTTTTTAAGAAGCTTGGAATTCAACTCCATCTTTCTACTACTTATCACCATGAGAGTTATGGGCAAATAGAAGTCTTAAACAGATGTTTGGAGCCTTACCTTTGATACATGACTGGAGATAGGCCTGGAGGTTGGTCATGTTGGCTCCCACTCGCAGAATGGTGGTATAATTCCACTTTATAGTCTGCTATCTATACCATGTCGTATGAGGCCCTATATGGTCAGCCTCCTCCTAAGCACCTTCCTTATCTGGCAAGTTCCTCAATTGTGGATTATGTGGACCGTAGCTTACAGCAATATGAAACACTTTGTTGATAGGAATAGGTCTGATCATAGCTTCCAAGTGGGTGATTTGGTTTATCTCAAGCTCCAACCATATCGCCAACACACTGAGAGGAGGGCACCAACAAGAAACTTGCACCTCAAATTTTTTGGACTGTTTCCTATCATTGCTCAAATTGGACAAGTAGCCTATCGGCTTCAATTGCCTTTTGGTTCCAAGGTTCACTCAACTTTCCATGTGTCACAACTAAAATATCACATTGGCAAGCAACGAATCCAACCTTTTCTTCCTCCTATCGGTCTCGATGGTGCTTTACTTTGAGTGCCTACCTATATTTTGGAATGTTGTATGATGAAAAGGGGCAACCATGTAGTCACACAAGTCTTGGTAGAATGGGCTAATACGTTCCCAAAGGATGCCACTTGAGAGGACCTTTGACATTTGCAACGACTCTATCCATCTTTTGATCCTTGAGGACAAGGATCCTTTGGAAATCAAAAGTAATTGTTATGGGTCGTTTTTACTGCTATTAAAATAGGATATTTTAGTCTAAATAAAACAAAAAATTTTATGTTAAATGAAACAGTAAGTTCATTCTTTTAAGACGATGCGGATTGTAGGGGAAATGAGTTTAAGTGAAATGGTGCATTCCACTGTAAGTGACAACTAGTTTAACTGAATTTTCAATTATGTTATACATTAAGCCCTTAAAATAGTTGATGGGTTGTAAAAGGGGTTATGAATTTGATTATCAATAAAAACAACATGACTTCTTCTTCTTCAATTCTCTCTTCTTTTCCCTGTTCTTTGGATTTTTTGAAATTAGCCCGCATCATAAACTCTTATTTGTTGATGTAATTGAGGAAACTGTCATATCCATGAATGGATTTGTACTTGGGCCAAAACGTCTCGTTTGGTCTCAACACTTGGTTAAAGTCTCCCAAGATTAACCAAGCCTCTTTTTGAATTTATGAAGCTATAGATTTGATTTCATTCCACACTTCTTTGTGCTTAGGATTTTTTGAATGGCCATAACATCCCGTGATCAAAATTGGATCATACGAGATTCTCCACTTCTCCCACCACATACAAAATCCCCCACTTTTACCCTTACTTCCTACTCCTACACATCCATTAAAATCTAAACGATGACCTAGTAGCGACAAATAATTTAAAGATTTTCTAGTCTCCATGAAGATTACAATATCGAGCTGGTACTTTTTAATTTAGGAGAGGATGTAATTCAACTCTAGAGGTCGTCTCAGCCCTCTAGCATTCCAACTTATCATGATCCGTGGGGGTTGTTTTGGGACAACCCACCCAAACCTAAGACTCCAGTTTTACACTTTTACCATATTGGTGTTTCTGTCAGTTGTTTTGACCCACTTCCATAACCACGTTCTAGCCCTCCATTCTTTTTCTTTTATTATTGCTTAGCTCTACTGTTTCCGTTCTACTATGAATCAACACTGATTTGTCATTGCTGATGTCGAATTGGTCGACCAGTGACCTCACTCCCTCCATCTCAAGATTCTCCAATTGTTGTCTAACCATACTTGCATTAGAAAGATTTTGGGCTTCAACACAGTACAACCACCAATTACAACTTAGTCAATCATAAAATTATTACATCCTTGAAATCCTACAATTTTGATGCTCGGTAAGAAACCATTGCCTTCAAAGGCCTTCATTCAAAAGCTGAAAAAACCCTTCGCTTAAAAGGTTAAATGATCTTCAAATACGCCAACAAATAAGATCTCCTAGAGTAGCTATCTTTTATGAAAGATGAACATCTTTTATATAGTGATCCATGATCAACTCATCTATCATCAAAGATCAAAAATTATTCTCCTAAGTTTAAGAATAATGTTGCCGAAAGCTTATCCCTTAGATCACGACAACAACCCTTTACAGAACTCAATCTTTATCCTTAAAAGGGGAAATAATAAATCCTACTAACTAAATGATTTATTATAGTCTAGATTCCAAATGCAAAAAGAATACCAATATTATTGCAACTAAATCTCATAAGAAAAGATAAGTACAAGTTAAAAAGAATACCAAATTAAATTGCGACCTAAGTAGTTTCTCAAAGTATTTTAACACCGTGCCGCTTGCAATGTTGTAACAATAGCTCAAGTAACTAGTATTTAAGACCATATCTCTATGAGCTGTATGTAGTGGGGTATCATCACCCAAATGTTAGAAAGTCATTATAATTATAAATGACATAATGATATATTTATATCTTCAACTTTATAAAAAAATTTATTTGCCATTCATTTAATTTTTTGTCTCTTTTAACCCTTAAACTTGTGTTTTTTGTCAATTTAATCCAAAACAGATGAAAAAAATTAATAGCCGCTAACTTCGTTGACATGACATCAATGTGGCCATTTATGTGACGCCACATCAACAATTAATTATTTTTTTTAATTCAAAAAATATAAAAATTTATTAAAATTATTTTAAAATTTTTGTAAAAATACAAAAAAAATTATATATTTTTTAAATATTTTAAAAATATAAAATTCTATTTTAAATTATTTTTCATCTTTTTCAAGATTTATGTTCTTCAAATATTAAATGAAAATAATACTCATTTTTAAAATATATAAGTTATATTTTTTTCCTTCTTTCTTTTTCTTTCTAGTTTCCTTTCTTTATTTCCTTTATTTTCTTTTTTTCCCATCTTTATCCTTTTTTCTTTTCTTTTCTTTTCTTTTTTCTTCTCTTCTCTTCTACTAACCCTAGCCATGGCCCATCAAAGTCGTTGTTGATGCCATTCGACCTCCCCTAATTGGGAGCCCTTAAAGTGACATTCCTTGTCCTCCATCCATCTTTCTCAATTTAGATTTTCTCAAACCCAAAAGTTTCGAAAAATCCAACAAAAATTCGAATAAAAAACCTTAACCTGTCGTCGTCTACCGTTAGATTGATCTCATTTTCTAGTATGATGTTCTTCACCATCCAAGGAAGCTTTGTGCGGTTGGGATCTTCAAATGGATATCTTAAATTAGGAGTGAGAAAAATCCGATTCGATTTGAAAAACTTGACAAAAAATCAAATTTTAAATTAAATAATTCGAGTTATTTGAGTTAATCAAGTTGTTCGTATAAACTCGAATAAAAATCAAGATTTTTGGTTTAATTTGAATATGAATTACACAATTCGAATTATCCAAAAATTTGAATAAAAAAAGGCAAAACAACGTCGTTTTGATAAATGTTTACGTTTTCTAAATTTAAAACCCATTAAGTTAAAAGGTAAAATCATTATATTGTTTATATAGTTAAATAATCTTGTACTTCGTCTACTAGTTAAATAACCAGTTCATATAGACGCAACATTGAGTATAAATAACATGATTCATTAACTTGACTCGAAATTTTTTGACTCAATTATATTTGATTCGAAAAAATTTCAAATTAAATTCGGTTGCTAAAATAGGATTCGTCAACTCGACTAACTCGAATTTTTTTTACTCGATTCGACTCGACTCGATCGAATACTCACCCCTATCTCAAACCCCTTGGACCATTCAAATCCAAACAGGTTGTGTTCTCTACTTTCAAATTATATATAACAATATTAATTATTTGAACTAATTAATAACATTATAAAAATATATAAACCAAAATTATATTAAGAATTAAAATATAAGAATAAAATCTCAATTTTAAACATATTAAAAGACCAAAACTTAAAATTAACCAGTTTTATAAAATGTAAAAAAATTAACATGATGAGTATGTGCCATATGTCAGCATGAAGAAAATCTTTTGAACCTTACTTTAATATATAGGTATAGATTATTAGTGACTTTGTCCTTTCACCAATATACCTCGTACACCATAAACATGGTGGTTTTACTAATGAAGTCATCCATCACGAACATGAATGGTTAAATTCTATCATTAGTTCATGTATAAGTTGTAATTTTAGTCCATACACTTTAATTTGGTCATTTTTAATCACTGTATAGATTTTAAAATTTTAGTTCTTACTAAATAGTAATTATTAAAGTTATTTTATTATTTTTAAATTTTAATGTGACAAACATATTATCACATATATAATGAAATATTAGCTGCTATTTCTACATATTATGTAAAGAAGGTCGTTTATGTCAATACTAAAATTTTAAATTTTAAAAAATATAAAGACTAATAAATAATCTAATTGGATAACATGAATTAAATATACGACGTTAGGCACAATACAAAATTAATAGTAAAATTTAATCAAATGAATTTAACTGTTACCATGAGGACTGAAATTTCAAATTTTAAAAAAATATAAACACTAAAATTTGATGAAATTAAAATATAAAAAACTAAATTCATGAAAGAAATTAGAGTAGAATTTGACCAAGAATTGGTCGTATATATTCCGTTTTATTTGCTTTAATTATTGAAGATAACTGTAAAAACAAGATAAAACCATCAGGCATTTCCAATTATTAAGAAAAAGAAAAAAAGAAAATACATCAGTTTATCATTGCTCTGTTTCCCCCTTCAATTATGACTGCATCCTGCTGGCAGTGGAGGGAACAAAAGGGGGCGGGGTCTCTTAGTCGATGCCTAGCATTTTCCTAAACATCAAGACGAACTCATACACTTTCTCAGGGGGTGGAACTACTTTGGCGACGCTCTCTCTTTGCAAACACCTCTTCATCCAATTCGACAACTTGGGGCACTCGGCCTCCACCGTTAACCCGCCGATCTTCTCAACGGCAAAGAACCAGCTCGTTAGAGGGATTAATATGATGTCAACGAACCCAAATGTGGTGCCAATGAAGTAATCTTTGTCCCCTAAGGCTTCTTCTAACTGCTTCAATATCTCTATGAACTCCTTTTTAGCTTCCACTGGTACCTCTCCCTTGCTTCTCCATATATTACCGCATGCATCAAATACCTGACCCAACTCGCAATATGTTGTTATCAAGGATGGACCATAAATTAGTTAACCCAACAAATTAAAAGAATTAGTCATATATATATGTAAGTACCTTTTTGTCAATGAAATCAGCCCAAAAGCGTGCCTGAGCTCGGCCATATGAACATGGCGGGAGCAGTGGAAGGGAAGACCAGGTTTCATCGATGTAGTTAACGATGATGGTGGACTCGCACAAGGGTTTTCCATCGTGGAGGAACACCGGGACTTTCTTGTAAATGGGGTTTGAGCTGAGCAACAACTCGCTTTTGCCGCCAAATAAGTCCTCGGCTTGAGCTTCATATTCAAGGCCTTTCTCGTTCAAAGCAATCTTAACCCTCATGCAAAAGGGACTAACCCAACAGTCAAGAATAACAAGCTTTGCCTTTGACATCTTAATTAAGGAAGCTAAGTGATCTTCTCTCAATATTTTCTATTTGATTTGAAGTGGAGAAATCGGTGGGAATGTTGAAAATTTATAGACCAAGTTTTGTAGTGTGACGAGGTTATCGAAGTTTGGATCTTGCAAGCAGTTGGTTTATATACATAGTGATAATCAGTATGCGTATATTATTATGTGCTCATAAGCTTTGTCCTTGACACGCGACATTAATTGGAAGGTAGTAATAATAGATACCCGTTGTCCACAGCTAAAATGCTAATTAATTCCCGTTTGGTTTGCTAAAATGAAATAAGGTTTTAATGAAAATAAAATAGGATTAAAATGAAATTAAATAGACTAACAGTTATTTGGTTAGATGTAATAAAATGAAATGTATATTGTAATAATATTCATGCATTTAATTGAGATGAATGAATATATAATAGCAAAAAAAATACTCAAATGATAAATGTCTTTTAATATTTTAATATATTTCTTAAACTAATTTAATATTAAAGAATAATATTTTTCATCAAAATAATAATAGTTTAATATAAAATATTTAAATAATATTTTATATTAAATTATATCAAAAGATTGTTTTAGTTTTATATTAAATTATATTAAAATATTTCATTTTTATATTTTTGAAATGTGAAAATAATATTTTTTATTAAATTATATTAAAAGAATTTTTTAGTTTCTCCATCTTCATCTTCGTTGGTCCACTGTCTCTCCTCAAATTTATCTTTATCTTCCTCTCTAACTTTTTTTCAGAATCCAATGTACCACCGTTGTTGTTGTTGCCTTCCGCCACTGTTAGCCACCAAAATGAATTTATCCAAACTTTAAGTTGAATGTCATTTTCGTATTGATACCAAAAAATGTATCGATAATATTTTGTAGGTATTGATGCTTTTTGCAAAGTATTGATAAAAACATGTTTGCTCAAATTCCTTCGAAGTCTTAAGTTATTTTCGTATCAATACTGAAAAAGGTACCAATGATTTTTCTTAAGGTATCGATACTTTTTACAAACTATCGATAAAAATGTGTTTGATCAAATTCCTTTGAAGTCAGAATGGCATTTTGATATCGATGCTTTTATAAGTATCAATACTTTTTGTTAGGGAGCAGTTTTTCACTTGAGTTAAACGTTTTTCACTTGAGTCAAAAAAAATTCACTCGATTTAAAATCATTTTCACTTGGGTCAAAAAATTTTCACCTGATTTAAAATTGTTTCACTTGATTTAAAAAATTTGCACTTGATTTAAAACTATTTAACTCAATTTAAAATGATTTTCACTTGAGTCAAAAAAATTTCACTCGATTTAAAAGTTTTTCACTTGATTTAAAACTATTTCACTCGAATTAAAAAATTTTCCCTTGATTTAAAACTGTGTCACTTGATTTAAAATGTTTTTCACTTGATTTAAAATGGTTTTACTCGATTTAAAATTTTTTCACTTGATTCAAAATTGTTGAAGGGTTTATTAAATTGTCCCAAAATATTTCTAAGTGTTCAAAGTATTCTCTAAATTATTTGGAGACTTTAAAATAGGTTTTTACTTTGAATTTCATCAATTCTTTGTTTAAAAACCATATTTATTCAAAAATATTTTATTTGTTATATCAAAATAAATTATCAAATAAAGCTTAGTACAACAATAACCTAGATCTACAAAGCTTTCGTATCAAAATTTCTCCCATTTTTTTGTTTATTTTGTTTACTAATATAGTTAAAGTTGTCGGATAAAACACATTAGTGAACAAATATAAATATAAATAAACAAATATTTATATAAAATAAAATGAATTAAATAATTTATATTTAAAATATCAGATATGAAAAACCAATAAATAAGATAACGAAAACTAGAAATCAAAAAGAAAAATCGAGTTTTACTAGATGTTAAGACCTGTTTTACACAGTTTCCTTAAGACAGATTCGGTCGCTCCTACGATACTTGGAGAAACGTTGGTCCACTGTCTCCCAAGATACAACAACACGATGATCGAAGTAGTAGCACCTCTACAGGGATCAACGAACAAACCTTACCTTCTTCTATCACCAATCATTGAAAAATAGGGAGAGGAAAAAGAGAAGAATTTCGGAGAGCAAAATAAACTCGGTGTGAGAGAGTGTGTGTAAAAAATTCTGAAGAATTCTCAGGCTTTTATAGGCATTCAATATGGAGGAATTTTAAAAATATACATGAATAAATATACAAAATATGCGTTAAGGAGCAATTAAATCAATTTGATAAAAATCAAATCAAAATTATTGGAATCAAATAAAATCATGATATTTGTCTTTTTAAATCACATTTTGTATATTTGCTAAGAAAAATAAATTTAGTGTTGGACTAAAATATTTACAAGCACAATTTGGGCCCAATCGATTCGAACATTTCGTGTTGCCCATGTCGTGCGGGTATGCCCCAACCTCAATGGGTTTGGATCTACACTCTCTGCAAATGAGGTGGGGTTCCAATCTTAGTCATTCAATCACCCTTCAAGTGGATTCTCATATATATACACATCTCACACTTGGTATTTAACCAATGTGGGATCTAAGTTTTCTTTTTCTCAACAAATATTCACAAGTAGCTTACTTGGAGCATCAATTTCTCATTCATCACTCAACTATTTTGAGCATATGATATATCGTTGTAAAGGTCTCATAGAGTAGAATATAAAACCATAATTTTATGATTCAACTCTCCACCTTTACCAATTGAGAATATGCCTCAAAGTTTCCAAAAATTATAATTTTTCCAACAATCACCCACATGAATGAAAATTGATAATTTTAACAAAAAAAACATTGACTCGATGTGGTGATAGAATCTATGATTGATAGTTGCATAGGATAGGTAGGCATCCACCCTTGAACATTCCATTGTGAAAGTATATTTACTTTACTAGCTAACCAGTAGATGTGATGTCCTTGAACTATTCTGTCGTTTGTGTAAACAATGATATACCTCACACAACTACCTCCCTAGCAAGGTTTTAGTTCTCATGGGTATGTTCATATAGCCGTGAACATCTCCTGGTCCTGCAAAAGTTTAAGAGAACTATGCCCCAATAGTCTCCTCGAAGCGGCCCTACTTCACTCTCACATAGGTGACTTATGTTGCTCTACTCACCGAAACACACAATGGTCGTTAAAAGCATTGCTTAACCTATCCCATTTTTAGTCATTGTTTACATCATAGGAACGGACTTGGGATAAGAACCCCCACAGTGGCCTTATAAGGTCTATGCAATTAGGTTGTCCCTTTGAACCTAGATTTTGGGATCTCTAGTCAACTAGGTAGGGTTTTCCTTTACATAGCACCTTTTATTTTCATGAGCTTTAATCTTATTCCTTCGATGTTTTATCAACATGATCTCGATTTAAGATTTTAGTTAGTGTATCCACAATGTTATCTTTTGATTTTACTAAATTAATAGAGATAACTCCATTTAAGATTAGTTGTCTAATGGTATTGTGTCGACGATGCATATGTCTCGACTTACCATTATATATTACATTAGCAAGACACCCCCACACTTTCAAGTGGTTGTGGATGGTTTTCTACCTTTCCATAACTTATATGGTGTATTGTCTCTTTTCTTGCACAGGGCACCTTATTTAAAAAATTATTAGTTGATAAAAAAGCTTCCTCCCATATTTATGTGATAATCCAAAGCTTTCTAGCAACACATTCATCTTTTCATTTAAGTCTGATTTTTCTGCTCGACTACTCCATTTGATTGAGAAGAGTACGGTGGCGTCACTTAATTAATAATACCATGTTTTACATAGTATTTCATCAAATGGTTCAACATATTCAACCCCACGATCACTTCTCACCATCTTAATCTTTTTATTAAATTTGTTTTCAACATCCTGCTTATCGAGAATAAATTTCTCTATAGCTTCGTATTTACTTTTAAGCAAATATATGTAGCAATATTTTGTGCTATCATCAATAAAGGTAATAAAAAATTTATTCTCTCCTCTCGTTTGAATAATCTTTAAGTCACAAACATCGTTATGTATTAGATCAAGTGGTTTTGTGCTTCTTTCAACAGTTTGAAATGAAAATTTTGTTAATTTTTCCTCAACTCAAGTTTCGCATTTATGTTTAAAATTAATATGAAATGAAGGAATGTGCTCTAAATTAATTAATTTACGTAAAGTAACATCATGTCCAAGCCTACCATACCATAAATTAAGTGACTCAAGCATATAAACAAAAGAAAAAAAAAACATTCTTATTTATAGTTTTTGCTTTTCTAGAGATTGCATTACATATCCCCTTCTCACAAACATTCCCTCTTTAGAAGAAACATTCTTATTCATAGTTCTTATGTATGTTAGGCACATAAGTCCATATCGGACAATTCCTTAAAAATTTCTTCCACAGCATTATCCTCGTTAGCTCTAACTTTCTTTGGAATCCTAAAGTTTAATGACTTGTGCCCCATCTTATTGCAATTGAATCATTTTCCTTGAAATTTTTGCTTTTTGAAAACACCACCTTTTGGTCCTAGTTTAGACCCATTTTGAGGTTGTTTTCCCTTCTTGAAGTCCTTCTTGACTTCTACGACATTTTCCCTAACATCATTGACATTTGATGCTTTGTTAAGCCTTTTTTCCGTACCTCTATTGTCTTCTTCAATCCAAAGTCTGACAATTAAATCTTCCACTGACATTTCCTTTCTTTTGTGCTTTAGGTATTCCAAGCAAGAGGCAACTTCTCAATAATTGCTGCCACTTGAAAGGATTCACTTATCACCATCCCTTCAACAAGAATTCCGTGAGTGATCAATTGAAGCTCCTGCACTTGATTCACAACAAGTTTAGAATCAATCATTACAAAATTTAAGAATTTAGCAACTAAAAACTTTTTAGCTTTAGTATCTTCGGTTTTGTATTTATGGTCTAATGATGTCCATAATTCTTTAGTTGTTTTCTTGACACTATACCCTTCGTACAATGCATCCAACAATCCATTCAAGATGTAATTTCAGCACAGGAAATCAGAATGTTTTCAAGCTTCAACAGTAGTGAAAGCAGTAACTTCATTTACCTCGCCTTTTTAACAGTAGACCCATCTTTCAAAAATTTGGCCAAGTTCAACATGGTCAAATAAAATAGCATTTTTTATTGCCAAGTTTTGAAATTTTGTCCTGAGAATTTTGCAGGTTTCTCGTTGTGGCTTACAGCAGCTGCCACCGGCAACACTGAGTTTTGAATCAAAGATTACGTTTGAACCAAAGCTTCAAATTGCGAATTGATTGAATTGGTAGGAGTTTCCATTTTCTGTTAATAAACAAAACTAGAATTAGAAATATTATCAACTTTTGTTAAATGGCAGGAATCTGATAAAAATCCGAAACAAAAATTTATATGGTCTAATAAAAAATACAATAAAACAATGCACCAAGTAGATAACCCTAAAAGAGAGGTGGTACACGTGGCACGCTTAAATATCAAGTCTTTTAAAGAACCAATCCTAAACATGCATTCTCATATTGTATTTTTAATTCACCGTTGATAAATTTCCTTTTTTTTGATGTCACAATTTTGAAGTTACAATTTAAGCTTTCACAATTTAAAGCCACAATTAAGGCCACCATAAACAGAAAATTTCCCTTTGATTTTTTAAACGGCAGGATTAAAATTCTGATATAAAATCAAAATCAAGTCTGTTGAACAACAGGATTAATTCCCGAAACAAAATTATTTAATTAAATCTTGTTTGGAAACAAAATCAAAATAAATATGTTAAACGGCGGGAATAAATCCCGAAATAGATTATTCAATTTAATTCTAATTTGGAAACAAAATTAAAATCGAATAAAATCTGTTCAACGACGGGAATAAATCCCAAAACAGATTTTATTTAATTTTAATTTCTTATTTCTCATCAAAATAAAAAATAAAATAAAATCTGTTGAACGGTGGGAATAAATCCCAAAACAGATTTTATTTAATTTTAATACTCGTTTGGAAACAAAATAAAAAATGGAATAAAATGAATTTATTTAATTTTAATACTCGTTTGGAAACAAAGTCAAATATTAAATAAAATCTATTAAATGGCGAGAATAAATCTCGAAACAGATTTTATTTAATTTTAATAATTGTTTGGAAACAAAATAAAAAAATAGAATAAAATTTGTTGAACGGCGGAAATAAATCCCGAAACAGATTTATTCAATTTTTATTTTTATTTAATTTTTTTTTCTTTTGCCTTGGTGTCTCGTTTGTCTCGAATTAGAGAATTGCAAAATAATAAAATCTTTCTTAAGATTGTTAGACAAAACTCGTTAGCGAACAAATATAAATATAAATAAACAAATATTTATATAAAATAAAAATGAATTAAATAATTTATATTTAAAATATCGGATACGAAAAATCAATAAATAAGATAACGAAAACCATAAATCGAAAAGAAAAATTGAGTTTTACTAGCTGTTAAGGCCTATTTTACATAGTTTCTTTAAGACAAATTCGACCGCTCCTACTATACTTGGAGAAATGTTGGTCGACTATCTCCCAAGATACAACAACACGATGATCGAAGCAGTAGCACCTCTGTAGGGATCAACGAACAAACCTTACCTTTTTATCACCAAAACGTTGGAAAATATGGAGAGGAAAAAGAGAAGAATTTTTTAGAGCAAAATAAACTCGGTGTGAGAGTGAGTGTGTATGTGTGTGTGTAAAAATTTCTGAAAAATTCTTAGGCTTTTATAAGCATTTAATATGGAGGAATTTTGAAAATATCCATGAATAGATATACAAAATCTACATTAAGGAGCAATTAAATCAATTTGATTAAAATCAAATCAAATTTATTGGAATAAAATAAAATCAGGATATATGTCCCTTTTAAATCAGATTTTGTATATTTGTTGAGAAAAATAAATTTGAAGTGGGGCTAAAATATTCGCAGGCCCAAAAAGGTTCAAACATTTCGTGTCGCCCACATCATGTGGGTGCGCCTTAACCCTGACGGGTTGGGATCTGCATTCCCCCTACGCACGAAGTAAGGTTCCAAGTTTAGTCATTCATTTACCATTCAAGTGGGTTCTCATATATATACACATCTCACACTTGATATTTAACCAAAGTAGGATCTATGCTTTTCTTTTTCTCAACAAATATTCACAAATAGCTTACTTTAAGCATAAATTTTTCACTCATCATTCAACCATTTTGAGCATATGATATATCGTTGTGAAGGTCTCATGGAGTAGAATATAAAACCATAATTTTATGATTCAACTCTCCACCTTTACCAATTGAGAATATGCCTCAATGTTTCCAAAAATTACAATTTTTCCAACAAAAGAGTGCTACTGTCAAAATAAAAATAATGTTAAAAGAAGTAGCACCAACATAATCCAACTATCATCTCTGCATCTAAGTAACATATCAAACAAACCATGGTCAGCTTTCAAGAGTCCAATTACAATAGAAAACTTATTTACACATATACAAAAGTTACAATATTAGTATGACATACTTCAATGTCATTATATCATCCTGCAATTATATACAAAAACTTATATTACTCCACCACCGCACTCATTTAAACATACAAAAGTGACAACCTACAATTACATACAAAAAATTATATTAGTTCACCACCACATCCATTTACACATACACAAAGTGACAAGTCTCTATGGCATACAAAAAGTTATATGTTGGAAAAATCCAGTTTGAAAATGATTTTCTTACACAACGGAAAATTAAATTTCTGAAAATTGACTCGGTTTGTGATATTTATAACTATAAGCCTTAGACCGAAATCTTGCTTGTGTTTTTGAAAAAACGAATCCTTAATGTTTTTTGAATTTCAACCAAATGATATTCTCTACTATTCTCGTATCACGAACTGTTTCGAGTGTGGGTTCGAACCAATTGAATCAAAATACAGAACTAGAAAAAAAATTCTTTTCCTTTTAGGGTGAAAACGAAAATTCTCTTCTTTAATAGAAACCAATAGAATTTTTATTCTAGAAAAATATATTTAAGGGTTGAGAATAAATTCTCTCTATTTTTTGGCAAAGTAACAATCTCTTAAAATTGTGTTCATAGCTCTATCGATGTCATCTATTTATTGGAAGAGAAAGTATAACCCTTGTTGAATTGTAGAAGTTTATTTCAAATAGAAAAGCAACTTCCTACTTACAGCAGGAATAGAATGGACGACATCCCTTAGTATTCCTACTACGATTACCGCCCCATATTCTATGAGGGAATTTTGGGCCTCTCTCATATCAGGTCCAATTACGAGTACTTCCTGAACTTTTCGATTCAGTACTTTGTAATTTGATCCAACCCGATTCTATTTTTCTATTTCCCAAAGTGAAATTCAATATTTTATATTAAAAAATTTCTCATCTCAAATTTACCTCTGGTAAAACTATGACGATTTTATCCCTAGTAAATTTTTTGAAAAAAAATATTTAATATTTCACCACTCATCATGTTCACTGTGACCGAATGGTTTATTTTCATTTTTGGGTTTTAAAATAACTCAAAAACAAAAACACATTATTCAAATCATTTCTAAGTAATCCATGTACATTTGAAAATATATCATTTCTCATTTTTCATTTCCATTTTAAGAAACCTACATACATTTCCAAATGATTTCATTTCTCCGTTTCGGAGAAAACCATAATCATTCTTGAATGTTTCCCATTTCTTTACTTCTATTTATTATGTTCATTTCGATTCAAACACATAATTCATTTCTGGTTTTAATGAGCTAGTGAAGGAATTGATTGGACATATGTAACTAGGGCTCAAATGATTTATAATTAAGTTCTGGCTTTTCGCTTATTAATTCTAAATTCATTTAGTCATGAAGTCATTCCACTATAGTATTGTGATTAAACTCTCCCTAACAACATACCATTACGAAAGCAACTACTCAGCGTTCATCCAATAACCTTGTCATAAGTGTGTTACCCTATCCTTGATCTTTTTTGGATAATATTCATTCTCCCAATATTATCATATTTTATCTCATGGTAACCATTACATCTTCCTTCATGAAAAGTAAATTACTATTAAATAGTATCAAGTCATTCATCACAAAGATGAACAACTCTTGGCCATGTTTAATTTTCATCAACCATGTAATGCCAATGAAAGGATATCATTTACCCATATCTCAGGCTATGAATTCCACTATTTTGAATAAAGTTATATACTACAGAAGTCGTACACCCGAAGCATCAACTTTTGATTCATTATCTATTCGAACTCAGGCGTTTACTTACATCAAAGTGTACGAGTCGCGCATACATAGTCCACCATCCATTTAGGATTTAGGTATGCCACACTATGAATGTCACAAGTGAATAAATCCATAAACGGATTCAAGATCTATTCTTTTTGGATTCAGTCCGATGTACTGCTAGTCCAGTCAGTCACATTAAAGTCTCTATCTTCTGGGAGTCGTCCATTCCAATGCCCAAGACAAGGCATCTTCCCAATTGAACTTGATAGATATAATATTAGACTTTTAATCATTTTTCTCATTTTTATTATATTAAGGACATGTTTAGGTTTGTCTGTTAATACATGTTGTCTTTCTGTATTACGATCTGACCATGTAATACTTTTTAATATTAGTTAAATATTAGACAACCAGTGAGCAACATTTGCTTCCATTTTGTTTTGTGTGAAAAAACCATGTGAGGACAATATAAAAAGTATTAATGTAAGGCATGAATAATTTTATTAACCAATCTATTCAAAAAATTACAAGTGTACTTAGACAAAAATACTACACTACAGTATGAGAGAATCAGGTGAGTCTCTATGCTGACTCTTGTTTATAAGATGCTAGTACTTGTAGATTTGTAAGAGAGTGGTTGAAAGATGATGTTGTAATCCTTGAGGTTACAATATGTTATGTATGTGACTTCGTGTGTGGTTATTGAAGTATGTTTATAATCGTGCTAATGTTTGATAAGAATAATATGCATACTTAGTATAGACCTGTTGAGTTCAACTAGGTCGATGTGAAGTACGGTTGCATCTGGATGTATGGATTGTGTTTATGCATATTAGTACTATGCAATAAATATGTACTGATAAGAGTGGATCTGAACATATGATGAGTCTATGTCTGTTTCCACAGAGTAGTTTAAAGGGGTCTGTCAGGACTTTAAATACAATATTTTTTTGTACTTTCCTAACTATCAATGTAATAGTTGCTGCATTTTTAATGAATCTTTCTTTTATGAAATTTCGTTGTTGGATTTCTTCATCACTTTAGTCACACATTTCGTCTTTAGCATCAAACCACCATTTACCTTTCTTTTATCTTTTCAATTTAGCTCTACCTCTCATTTATATATTTTCTCATTACAGAGTTACTTTTACCAATAAACATGACAAATATTCTTCCACAAACATAAATTTTAACATACATGAGGAACTCTACCAGGTTTGAAATATTATGCATACATGACTTCTTCACTTTTCATATTCCAAGAACTGGCTAAACTGAGCTTTGATACCAAACTTGTAACATCCCAAACCCAATTCAATGAACCGGATACGAATATTGGGTGTTACCACTCTAATTCAGATGTAACTTGACTCTACTTACACAAATTACAATTGATTTGAACTACTTAATTACAAGACTTTATACTACAATACATAAGTATAAACATTGAAGAATTTCGATTATAATACATAGGGAATTTGATTACAAGTATTACTAAAATGATGTCTTGGTCTAACCTAATTGTCTCGATTCAAAGGTTTCTATGTGCTAAACAGACTTGACCACAGCATCAAAGCTTGCTATGTATGTATAATAATCCAATACGCCGCTCATTGGGTGTAGTCCTGGCATCATTCCCCCAGGCAAAGCCTCACATTCAACCTAAAACAGAAAACACAATCCATGTAAGTTCATGGGAACTTATTGAGATATAATCATTTATACCTTTGTTGTTGCTTTCCATAAATGGGCGGATAGTCCATCACCAGCAGCTCCTTTTCTTAAATCTTCAGTTGTTTGTCACTAGGAACAATTTATCATTAACGAAACATAGTCCTTCCTTCTATTTATTATCTCATGGTCAATTCCCCTTAACATTATTTCATTAATGGCTTCATTCTTTCAAATCTTCCCTTTGTGCTAATCTTATTCATGATTCTCTTACCCAATGATATTCACAAAACGATGTTTGAATTCACTTTTCTTACCTTATCTTTCTTCAACTACCATTTCTTTTTATTGTTCAATAATTGATGCCCTTATTCAATGATCAGATGTAGCCTTTACTCAAGTTTGTTCTTTAAATTTACTTAGTTCTTTCTTCGTATTCATCAGATACTCTAACCCATTTTAATATTTCTGATCTAGATTTAAAGTCATATAGAATATTCCATGTTATTTTATATGAAACCTATCACAGAAAGTTTCATCAGTTTATTATCTTTAATCATATCTTAACCTTGTATAATACTTTCCATACAACTGATAGATACCTACTATCATACTGATCTTACAGATCCCTTTATAGAATCATACTGAACACCCTATATAGCTTTGTACAGAACACGCCACAACGGAATCTATTAGAATATGTCACAAAGGCTTTCCATTCAAAATACGCCACAAAGGCGTTCCTTATGGATTATGCCACAAAGGCTTCCTTTTTCTGGTGTGTTTATGATGGGGATTCACCTAGACTCACATTTTGTGAGGTTTGCCCCTCATTGTTCTAGGTCACACAGAGAACTCCCTTTTTGGGTAATCACATTCCTTTAATTATTTTTCATATGATGTCATATCCCAACTGTGGTCTTACACAATATGGTGTCATGGCCATGAACTTTTCCTTTCAGAGATCATGTTTAAAGTCTCGACGGACCCTTTTAGATGACTCCGTGGAGATAGACACAGACTCATTATGCTCAGATCCACTCTTATCAGAACATATCGTATTGCATACTACTAAGACGCATATACATAAGCCATACATCCAGATGCAACTATACTTCACATCGACCTACTTGAACTCAACAGGTTTATACCAAGTATGCATATCATTCTTAACAAACATTAGCATGGTCATAAACATACTTCAATAATCACACACAAGGTCACATACATAACATATTGTAACCTCAAAGATCATAGCATCATCTTTCATCCACTCTCTTACAAGTCTACAAGTACTAGCATTATATAAACAAGAATCAACATAGAGACTTACCTAATTCTCTTCTCAAAGTATATATCTATTTTTGGGTTGCTAACATAAAATCTAAGTTAATAGAAGTAACTTTTTGAAAAATAAAAATTACAAAATAAACATTCAAAACACAATCAATCGAAGACATGCTCTCCAAAATCAACAACAGAATCTTGATCGAATCTTCACATTCTAATGATTGAATTGATTCACTCGGATCCAATATAATCTTCTATAACCAA